>NW_019264357.1:77368-122225 GCF_002742605.1 Olea europaea var. sylvestris | reverse complement strand
TTTTCCTGAAAATTGTAAATTATTGTGTTTGATTGGTATAATTTTCCACGTGGAAAATGTTGAAGTAAAAGTGTTTTTTGTGTTCGTTTGACTTTATTTTACATGAAATTTGTCGATTTAAAGGATATCCACTTTTACCATTGTTCCTAAAATTTGTTTCCATTGCCAACCAATAAAAAAAAAGGAAAGAAAACGATCAAAAAATCATCTATATTTTAGTGTTCGTTTGGCTTTATTTTACATGAAAATTGTCAATTTCAGGGATATCCCCTTTTACAATTGTTTTTAAAATTTGTTCCCATTACCAACAATAAAAAAAAACAAAAAGCCAAAAGCCAAAAAAAAAGGTGGAAAACCAAAAACCACCGACCACTAGGAAAATAAAAGGTGGAAAATCACGCTTTAAGGTGTTGTACCTAGAAATTCATGGAAAATCAATTTCCTGAAAAATTTTGTCAATCAAACAGGCCAAAAGTGGAAGTTGGAATTCGAGTTCCAAGTTCCATGAAAAATTTCGTGCAATCAAACGGGGCCTAAAATTCAAAAACAGTTTTGAAATTAAGCTTCTACTTTTAAACATATTTGGATAATTTTTAAGAAGTGCATAAATAGAATAACTTTTATAGAAAGTTGATTTAGGGCTTGTTTGAGCCATATTTTTTTTTTCTTTCAAAAATGAAGAATGTGTAATTAAAAATTAAAGAAAAAATTTGGGTTTATGTGTAATATTATTTTATTGAAAAATATGTGATTGAAATGAGATTAAATCACCGTTGAAAAATGTATTTTGATAGCAAAAATGAGGGCTCAAACAAGTGTCTAATGTAACTTTAGCAGAAAGTGCTTCTAAAGAAACAGAAGCAAAAGTGGAAGTCATACCAAACGGACCATTCACCTAAACTACTAGTGATGCACAACAACGTAGAGAAACAAAGAGAGAAGACAATGGAAAAGGAAATTATAGAGAAAATCTCAATGATACTATCATATATAGTCATTCTATTTATGTGTACATATTCCACTAAGATCGAAAATTAATTATAAATAAGGAAAAAATGAAAATTTATTTATCTAATTTAACCTCTGTCAAGTGTAGTAAAAATAAAATAACTTACAATGATGGCATATTTTTAAAATTTCTAATTCCTATGACCGTGTGGAAGGTGAATGTCATTCATACTTGTAGTGTTTAGTGCATCACTAGCATACAAGCGATTGATTGATTAATTTAGGCCCCATGGACGAGGAAAAAAAAACTTCAATAATTGGCTAAGATATTAAATAAATATTTCAATCATTTATCTCATAATTGAGATATTGAATTGAATAATAAAACTCACTCTTACAAGTTACATCCATTTATCTAAGAAAAGTTTTCCACGTTCACAAGATTCATTTTTCATTCTAATAAACCTATGTTTTGGTTTTATCAATACAAATTATAAAATTTCACAAGGAAAACAGTGAAGCATAATAATACCGTTTGTTACATTTGTGAGTCCCTTACTCTGACTTTGCTAGCAAGCGTAAACAAATTTGATTACTGCTTAGCATTAGATTTATTACAATTCCACGGCCTTTCAATTTCAACCTAAAACGTGTTAAGGACGTGAGTTGAGCTATTTGTACGTTATTGGTTCCACGTCTTAATCGATCTCTCAAGTGTTCCCATCCATCTCAAATTACACGGTAGAATACTAAATGAATATATGATTTATGATTATTACGTACACTCATATATTTTATCTTTACGTCTATTGACTACTAAAATATTGAAAAAGTGACAAATATACACATTGACACCTTTAAACACAAATACTTATTCACATGCAATTAGATAGCATTGGCTTTAATGTACTACAAAATGAAAAAAATATATAGAGACACATAAATGAGTTTTGTTGATTTCAATATCTGTCCAATTAAGTGATCAACAGATCTCGACCAACAACTTATAATCTGCACACATCATTAGAATGCAAAAATCACAACCTCAAAAATATGTCTTGTGATTATTTACACTTCGACGGTCAAATTAACTATCAAAATGAGAAGAATAAATTCAAGAGAAATGAATGAGAGGAGATTTAAGTATGGTTTAGAGTGTACATACCTTAAGTATAAACAGACTCACCTTTACGCATAGGAAGGGAAAGGGGCCACGATTGGCCATTGAAGCAGGCTAAAGTACAAGAACGATTTATTAAATTTGATATGACCCTATTCAATTAACATCGTCGATATCCAACCAGCTAATGAGTGATTGATCTCTTCACATGCATGTCACATAATTTATAAATGCAAAAAATTTAAGGTGCTTTTTAGCGCATTTGTAAGTTCGAGTGTGACAAGTAACAAAGCAATCGCCCTAATTAACGTATGTGGTCACGTCTTCTATATCACATAAGAAGAAATTTGGTAAACTAAGCTAATACTATAGCACTTTCACTTTAGATTATATGAACTAGTATCCGGATGGCAACGGGGCAGGGTCTCGTCCAAACCTCACCTCGTCCCGCATGCTCACCCTGCCTTACCTTAGATTGGGTAGGGCAGGCCAACTTTTTGTCCCATTTAATTTTTATTTTATTTTTTTCACATTTTCAAAGTTTCGAGTTATGTTATTATTAGAGAATAAAATGCAAATTCAAAATGAGTTTTTAATGGATGAATTGTCTAGAAATAAAATTATTTTTAATTATATTTTTTTTTTTTTCTTCACGGGGTGGGTGCCCCGCCTCACCAACTCATTCGGGGCAAGCTTTTTGTCCCATTTGGAGTGGGACGAATTGGATTTTTTTGCCGTCACTAAATTGCTGAAATGAGAAGGCAACTGCCACATGGTGACCTTGTCTCCTTCACTGGGTTTTGACTTTTAGTCATTCCTGACGATAATATTGCAGAAAAAAAAAATACAAGATATTGCAGAAGAAAAAATAAACACGCATTATTCAAAATCAATTTTTATCATCAGCATAATAGACAACTAAACTATTATAGCATTGAAAAAGGAAATTCAGCTCAACTGAAAGTCCCACAAATTGTTCTTTTTTCTTCTTTTTTGTCATTTTTCTGTTTAATCTTCAACAATATATTCCTTTCTGCCTTTCCTTCTCTCTCTCTCTCTCCAATCTGTCAATGAAATCGGACAAAAGGAAAACCCAGCATTTTTATTTTCTGGACCACTACCCCTTCCTTTCATATTAATCCTCTTTTTGTGAATTCACTTTTGAATCGGAAATTATGGGATTGCTCATTTCTTTTGTAACTCAAGAGATTTCGATGGTTTAACCTCTCACTCATTTATTTTCTGTAGGTATGTTTTCTCTTTACCACCCTTTTAACTAAGCATTAATTTCATAATATATCTCTTTCGCACGCGCGCGCGCGCACACACACACATATGCATGCATGTTTCTGTGTGAATCCGAATTCATATGTTAAAGAATGGACCAAATAGGTGAAACTTTGGGGTTTGGATTTCAGGGCAAGAGTAGAAATAGAGAGAGGAGCAAGAACTATAGCGGAGCCATTGAGAGAGAGAATGGACGGCTTTGGTCGCGTGATCAGAAGAAAGACTCTAGCTGAACGGCTAGGATTGAAGAATATTGGGTGCTGTGGAAGCACATGGGGCCTCCGCCCAACCTCCGTAAGTGAACGTGATGACGATGAACAAGAGTATGGCCCAAATGAACCACAAATTGAAGTAATAAGTGTAAACCACGCGCCTCCGGAAAACGAGGTAACCCCCGAGTGCATCAGTCATTCTCCGGCGGTGTCAGGGATGAACTTGGCGGCAGCTTTGGCCGCGGAACGCCACCTCAGGGCAGCGCTAGATTCGGATAATGGAGGAATTGACCCAGGCCCAAGCCCAGAAAGGCCCAGTAACAATGAATGGTACGATGGAACTGCAGGAACCGCACCTAGGACCTCATTCAGGGTGTCTTTGATGAGACTACTGGAAGAAACGGATGGCTGGGATGAAGAGGTGAAGAAAGAGGAAACAGGAGGACGACTAGAAGGTCGATGTGGTGATTCAGTGTGCTGCGTGTGCATGGGAAGGAAAAAAGATGCAGCATTTATACCATGTGGGCACACTTTTTGCAGAATTTGTTCAAGAGAGTTGTGGTTGAATCGTGGTACTTGTCCCCTTTGCAACCGTCTGATTCTCGAAATTCTCGATATTTACTGAGATCAGCCAGATTGATTCTTGAGGTTTGTGATAGATTTGAATCAAACTATGGTCATGAATTTTATGACAATGTGGAATTCACTCATACGAATTTTAAGTCCGAATTGATTGATACTGTAACAGGGGAAATCTTGTGGAAATACAATAAAGTATTAAGTTTCCATCTTGTGATTATTAACGAATAACAAAAAACTTCTTTTACCAGATAAAGGAACTGTGTTTTCCCCCAAGTTCTCAATTTCTAGGCATCTACATCATACTGCATTTATTTATTTATTTTATCTTATTTTATCAGTCTGTCACCAGGTGCAATTGATAATACAAATAGATCTATCAGGTCATTTAATTCTAAATTTATATTTATGAATTCTGTTTTGAATTTGAGACGCGTGTTTTATTAAAATTGAGTAATGCTGCGTAGCCCATTGCGGCTACAACCTCAGTTTAGGTAACCCTAAATAATAGATTAAATGAAAGATGAGTGGGCTACATAGACTGATTTTAACACCGATGGTAATAAAAAGCATACCTCAAATCATGAATTTAATAAGGACATGGAACGAGATCATTAACAAGCATCACAAGCAAATATCACAATTGAGTGCGATGAACAAGAGTATGGCCCAAATGAACCACAAATTGAAGTAATAAGTGTAAACCACGCGCCTCCGGAAAACGAGGTAACCCCAGAGTGCATCAGTCATTCTCCGGCGGTGTCAGGGATGAACTTGGCGGCGGCTTTGGCCGCGGAACGCCACCTCAGGGCAGCGCTAGATTCGGATAATGGAGGCATTGACCCAGGCCCAAGCCCAGAAAGGCCCAGTAACAATGAATGGTACGATGGAACTGCAGGAACCGCACCTAGGACCTCATTCCGAGTGTCGTTGATGAGACTACTGGAAGAAACGGATGGCTGGGATGAAGAGGTGAAGAAAGAGGAAACAGGAGGACGACTAGAAGGTGGATGTGGTGATTCAGTGTGCTGCGTGTGCATGGGAAGGAAAAAAGATGCAGCATTTATACCATGTGGGCACACTTTTTGCAGAATTTGTTCAAGAGAGTTGTGGTTGAATCGAGGTACTTGTCCCCTTTGCAACCGTTTGATTCTCGAAATTCTCGATATTTACTGAGATCAGCCAGATTGATTCTTGAGGTTTGTGATAGATTTGAATCAAACTATGGTCATGAATTTTATGGCAATGTGGAATTCACTCGTACGAATTTTAAGTCCGAATTGATTGATACTGTAACAGGAGAAATCTTGTGGAAATACAATAAAGTATTAAGTTTTCATCTTGTGATTATTATCGAATAACAAAAAACTTCTTTTACCAGATAAAGGAACTATGTTTTCCCCCAAGTTCTCAATTTCTAGGCTTCTACATCATACTGCATTTATTTATTTATTTATTTATTTTTATCAGTCTGTCACCAGGTGCAATTGATAATACAAATAGATCTATCAGGTCATTTAATTCTAAATTTATATTTATGAATTCTGTTTTGAATTTGAGACGCGTGTTTTATTAAAATTGAGTACTGCTGTGTAGCCCACTGCAGCTACAACCTCAGTTTAGGTAACCCTAAATAATAGATTAAATGAAAGATGAATGGGCTACATAGATTGATTTTAACATCGATGGTAATAAAAAGCATACCTCAAATCATAAATTTAATAAGGACATGGAACGAGATCATTAACAAGCATCACAAGCAAATATCACAATTGAGTACTTGCAAGGAAGAAATGCACGTCTTTCGGGTATAATCTGCAGTTTTCTAGGATCGTTGAAGAAAATTATTAGAGATGGGGATTAACTGTAATCATGATGAAGTCAAAATTTTGAAATTGCATGGATGAAGATGACTGTCCCTACGGTGAGTGATTCACTTACTCAAAAGATACACACAGATATATAGAGAGAGAGAGAGAGAGAGAGAGAGAGAGAGAGAGAGAGAGAGAGATGGGCAACGTTCCCAGTTAATAACATGGAGACATGGAGACAGTTTTTGAGGGGCTTCTTTGAGGTAACTCTGTAAGACAAATTTTTATTACTAATGTTCAATACTCTCGTCAAACATGCCAAAAAGGAACATTACAAGAAATGTATGGAACAAGTGTTTGACAACAAGGAACATTACAAGAAATATATGGAACAAGGATTTACGGAAATGGCGAGTAGCAAAGGACTTGAAATTGTCAAAATGCACGTCATGTGTTTTTCAACTTCTTGATGAATTTTTTTGGGGTTCATTATGAATGATAACAGGAAGGTTATGAGAAAATTGCAAGGAAATTGGAGAAACTGGCTGAACTTCTGGATTTGCTAGATGAGAATCTTGGACTAGAGAAAGGTTATCTCAAGAAGGCATTCTATAACTCAGAAGGACCTATTTTTTGGCAGAAAAGTCAGCAACTACCCCGGATTCCCTGGCCAGAACTGATAAAAGGCCTTTCTGCCACGCACAAATGCCCGTGGCATAATCCTGCTCTTCCAGGACAACAAGGCCAATGGCCTTCAGCTACTCCAAGATAGGGAATGGGTCGACGTGCTACCCATGCATCACTCCATCGTCATTCATAAACATCGGCGATCAACTTGAGGCATATACCTTTATGCAGTCTAAGTCCCTATGAGTCAATCTTATCCATTCCAATTCTTCACACTATCTCTCAAGGGAGAATATCAAATTGGATCGTGATCCTACAAATTATCAAAGCTATGAGGAGAATATCAATTGGTTCGTGATCCTACAAAATATCAAGCTATGATTTCTAACTTGAATCTACATCCTTTGTGAGGCGATCACGAATGGAAAATACAGGTGTGATGCACAGAGCAATCACACAAACTGATGGGAACAGAATGTCACTTGCGTCATTCTACAATCCTGCAAGCGATGCTGTAATCTATCCAGCACCAGCCTTAGTAGAGAAAGAGTAAAGAAATGTACCCACAATTTGTGTTTGAAGACTACATGAAGCTTTATGCTGGCCTCAAATTCCAGGCCGAGGAACCTGCCTTAGTGTGTGCATGGTTTGTTCTATTTTATGGTGCTTGTACGATGATAAATTCACTGCTGGTATTGAAGAGATCTTGTGTGGGTAAATAAAGTATGAACGATATTTTCTTGTTTGAAGAAATCTATTGAGATGAAGGAATTTCTGTTGGGACAACAAATTCGTATGGCAAAAGACCAATATGTAAAGAATATTTCAGGAAGAAAGTTAATTAAGAGGTTGAATAGTTACAATCATATGATTTACTGAAATGGGAAAATGCCACTAGATTATCATTCTGTATAACAATTGATGTTCTAACAGATCCCACAAATCTTAGTGATTAAGGGAACAATTCCCCTCCTTCGGCACTACTACTAGTAGTCTAGTAAGGGTGTAATTACTCACGCATGCATAAGAAATGCGGATTGAGTGAACCACAAAATGCCAGATCAAGTGATAGCTTTCTAGTCAATTTCCAAATAAATGCATAGAATTATGTCAAAATATAAATTAAAAGCAATGAGTAAACAGTAAGAAAAAAATAGAGGGACTAAAGAAATCTGATGACTATATGGCCCTGTTTCGTACTCATTTTTTTCAAAATGCATTTTTCTCTCTATTCTTTTCAACCACACATTCTTCATTAAAATAATATTACACGTAAATCAAAAACTTTTCCTTATTTTTCAACCACGCATTTCCCATCAATTTACTATTCCAAAATGTATTTTTACATAAAAATGGCTCCCAAACACCCTCTATACGTCAAAAACCTCCCATGTAAATTTGAAGATTGTTAGGAGAAATTCCACCCCCACATACTATTTTGAACCTCTTCTTTCTAGCAAAAGGGTTTAAGATGCAAGCAAGAAAGGGCATAGCATATAAAATTTCCATACCTGACACGGTCATAATATATTGCTTTTTCATGCAGGTCAAATCAAAACACTTGAGAGATTAACTATTTCATTGCATTCAACTGAAGATAGCAGCAATATCCTCTTCCTTGTACCGTGAGCAAAAAACCAAAAACGTCAAGAATAATTCAGTAAATTTCTACTTATACGATCATGGCAGTCAAAGCAGCCACCTCCTGAAACTTCAGAGCAGCCTTGTCGAAAAGGCTTTGGGCTGCTTCACTTGTAACTGTTTCCTCAAGGGCTTCGGAACATAGTTCCATCCCGAGCTCATGCAGATCTACATGAGTGTCAGGATCAATGCCAACGTGGCTACGGAATAGCTGTGCAAACTCAAATAGCCAATCATCCATCTCCACCTCCTTGCATGCAAGGTCCTCTGGTTTTCCAGTTTTCCCCTTCAGAATTGTCTTTTCGGCCTTATCAATCTCAGCATCTAAAGCTTCCAAAGCAGAATCACCGGTCAAAGATTGTGATACACTCTCATCTCCTTTAGTTCCTTCACTCTCGAGAGGCTTCTCTTCTTCCTCTTCCAACACAGGAGGCTCTTGCTCTGGGCTCACCTCAACGACATGCAATCTCAACATCCCAACGGAGTCTCCTTTATCTTTGTCAGGGTGTTTTGGAATAAGGTTGTCGACACAGGACTCTGCAATTCTAAGTTCATTTGTACCTGTTATCGTCACCAAGTCACCATCATTGTCCTTATATTTAATCAGTACTGATTTCGACATAGGAAAACGTTTGCCAACTATCTCCCTCAAAACTCGAAAGCTACAGTTCACTGGCATTTGAGCAAGCCTTATGTCATGATCATATACAAGCTTCAGCGACCTCCATTGAGACACAGCCCCAGCAGCTAGCCCAGGAATGAGAATCGACGATGATGAAGAACTTGACCGTTCCTTTTGGTTGTCCTTATTAGCATTTGTATAGGGTTTTGAAGAACTATTTGAAGGCTTCAAGACAACTTGCGGTAATTGGGCCTTCGTCTCAGGACCATTCTCAGTATGTGGTATTGGATAAAGCTTTTCTGACTTACTACTAGTAGCTGGTACAGCAGATGCCTGCTTCTTAGGCACAGATCTGGCTGACAAACAAGATCCAAGGCCAGCTATTGGTGCCCCAACGGCAGAGGCCCCAAGAGCAGCTGGTGAAGGACGGCTCTGGAGATCCTGCTGGGCCTCTTGACGTGGGCCAAGTACCATCCTCAATCGCCCTGATATCTCTAAGGCATCTTGATTATTTGGATCAGAAACCAGCAGCGCTTGCACATCTTGCGTAGCCATTTCATACTTACCAATAGCCTCAAATGCACGAGCCCTTCTTAGAAGGGCCCGGACAAACTGAGGCTGTACCTGAAGTGCCATGGCACACTCAGATATCACAGTATCATAATCTATAGGCTTCATTTGCATCAAACAAGCTGCCCTGTTACTATGGAATACAGCTCGATCTGGGTGCATTTTTGGGGTAACTTTGAGGGCATTCTCATATTGCTGAAGAGCACCAATATAATCCTTAGCCTGAAACCTTTTATTTCCCTCTTCTTTTCGCTCATGGGCTCTTTTCAAGAAAATAGAGGAATCCAAATCAACACCTCCATTAACAATAGGGGTGGAATTATTATCTATCCCAGATACCTTCTGGCTTTGGTTAGCATCACTCTTCTTTTTCTTACCCCCAGATTTCCCCATATGATTCTCAAACCCTCCCAAGATTCAAAGTTTATTCTAAACAAAGAAAAAAAAAATTTACAAACACTGAACTCAATTCGGACAAACTTTTCAGTATAGATTAAAATATTTCCTAAAATTCGGGAAACGGAACAAAGGAAGAAGAAGGTACTTACAAGTAAGAACTTAATACCTTATATGAATTATTCGAGATTTCTTGATTGAATTCTGGAGACCCAGAAACAAATTTGGAAAAACACTAATCGGATGAAAAGGCTCTTATATAAAGATGAAGGGGAAGAGTCGTGAAAGATGGGGTTTCGGGTGGTGAGTTGAGTTTGAAAACCTAGATCGTAAAATTAATGCAAAAAGAAGAAGAATCTACTACAGATTTTTTTTACAGAATTTGTACATAAAAACAATTATATTCATGTAATTGACTATTGTTAAATATAATTTTTGGCAATAGTAAATCATGGGAAGACAGTTGTCTATTTGTACCAATTCAATTAAAAAAAAAATTTACATTTAGAGATTATTCGAAACAAAGAGAAAGAGGGAAAAAAAAAACGATTTGAGAGAGAGAGAAAAAAAGAAATTAATTAAATTTTAGCCTATTAGGGCTCTCCAAAAAATATATTTTTTTTCTTTTTTTTATCTACACATTTTTTAATAAAATAATAAAAAAATTACCCGTAACCCATTTTAAATATACATTTCAAATATCAAATCTTCTCTTTTCACAAATCAAGGATTAATTATTTATTTAACATTTATTGAATCCACATCTCACAATTTCTCTCCCCTTAAAAATCTCGAAAATAGCTCTAACAACTAAAGGAAGAAGAAAATTTTCTCCAACGATGGCCTTGCAAGAAAAAAATTGGACATCACCACTGCAAGAACACAGCGACGATGTGAGGCCATTGTTGGGCTGAGGCGACTCGATTTGCTTTGGAGTAATATGTTAGGATGGTGGTTGGCGATGGCGGTGGTGGAATGGTAGTATTGATGGTGATGTTGGTAGTGATGATGCCGATGATGATGGCTAATATTGACTTCCACATATAGTTTATTTTAGATTACAATCCCAAGTAATAGGCGCTGATTGTATTTCATTTGTAGTAAATCCTTTGATTCACCCCTGATTGTGATTATTTCCTTGCTTTTCCTTCAATTTTGTATCACGAGCAATGAAATGCCACTGTATCTCAAAGACTATACAACTTGTGATGTACCATTTCGTGTTTTAGTAATAAATCAACTGTATTTATCTCATCTCCTTTTGCCTCTTCACCTTGTTTGGTTTCACATCCCAATTATCTTTGAGTATGTTTGGTCAAGATTTTTAAAGTTTATAAGTTGGTCAAATATAATTTATAATGGTTGTGTGATGTTGTGTGATCTGGTGGTAGGGTGGTGATACCAATAGTGATGTCAATGGTGTTGACCATTTATATGTGAACTATGAACCTCTACGACTAAGTTTGAGTTAATCGTGATTGATTGTGACCAAGATTGTTTGTGTCAATTGTGATCGGTTGTGACAAAGTCTTTCTTCATTATAATTATGACTGTATGCGATCAAATTAATAGTAACTTGGTTACATAAAATTATAAATTAGATCAACATAGTCACAGATAATCATACTAAAGACAAATTTGGTCATAGATAACACATGTCAGTAATTTGGTTACATACACAAATTAGACTGAGCTGGTCCCACCCAATCACATTGAAGATAAAATTGGTCATAGATAACACTTCTGTTCATAAATAATAAATTTGATCACAGATAACACAATTAGTTACAAATCTAATCACCTACAATGTACCACTACTGAATTACATAGTATCCAAAATGTTGCTATCAGCTGACCACCACCGCTACTATACATATTAACTCCAATGCACTATCATCACCTGCGATGCACCATCACCTTCATCACGCAGATTTATTTCCTTAACATAGTTGAGATCTCATCACTGTTGCCATTACCTGCAAAGCTATTTGTATTTGTAAATATGTGTGTGTGTGTGTGTGTGTAGAGAGAGAGAGAGAGAGATTTTGAATTTATGAAGGTGGAGATGTTCCCTGGAAAGTTCATTAAAATTGGGTTGGACTGCGTAGGGTTTGGTGGAGAATATAATTTATGCCAATGGTATATATGTATAAATTATAATATATAAAGAGAAATAAATATAATGGATATATATATTATTATATATCATTAATTGGAATTGCCATATGATCTAAGAAAGTATTTTGTAAGATTGTTAGAGGTGAAATGTGATTCTTATAGTGTAGTAGCTGCGTACTGTTTCCAAAATTATATTAAACGTAAACTTAAAAAATTTCCTTATCTTTTAACCACACATATAAAAAATCACAATTTTAAAATACAATTTCTCCCAAAATCACATTAAATTTGAGCTCAATGTCATGTCATTTATTTCTACATGAATCTGTAAATAATTATATACATATAGTATTAATAAGCCTAGCCTATTACACAAAAATGCATTTTTAAACTCATTTTTCATCACACGTTATTCCAATAAATAATTTTAAATATGTAAACTTAAAACATTTTCATATTTTTTAAACACACACATTCTTCAAAACATCATTATTACAAAACTCATTCTTAAATAAAAAATAAATAAAATAGGGCCCAAACACGAACATAATGAATATTGGCTGCGTACCTTATTAGTCATGTAAACGTTTGCATTGTGGGTAGTAAATTTTACATTAAAACCTCATTAAGCTCCTGTTTAATGGTTATTATTGAGAAAAAAATAAAATTTTGAATAGTAATTTAAAAAAAAACGCGTGATCAAAAAGAAGGGAAAAGTATGTGATTGAAAACGGGTATGAGAATTAAAGAAATTTATTTTAAATGAAAATAAATAGGGACTAAATAAATTTAACAATTTTATAAATTGTTTATAAAGAAAAATAGTGATAAATTATGCAAATTTTATGGATAATAAATAAATAATAATTATGAGTGTGGTTAAAATTAGCCTCTATTGGTAGGAATTAAAATTCAAGTTTTAATATAACTTAAAATCAACAATTAATTTTAACTACATATTTCATAAGACTCACAAGTTTTCAACCGTATATTTCATCAACCTTTATAAAAATTTACTAAAAATCTGATTTTAATCCCCACCAAATAGGGGTTAGTATTTAATTTGGTCTAAATTCCTTTTATTTTTTTATTTTTTATTTATAAATTGGTTGCTAAATGAAGGCTTAGTAACCTCACTTAAATAATAAAATTTTCACTCCAGACTCGAATCAATATATTGAATTAAATAATTTTACTTAAAATTCAAGATAAATTACTTTCTTATTTATAAAAACTAAACCTTCATCTTCACCATCTTATTAAGAATTGAGTCGAATAATAAAGACGAGAATAATATAAGTAATATGAAAATAATGGATTACAAAGAAAACAAAATTTATGTAGAAGAGTATGAGAATTTCATATATCAAGAAACTAAAATTGTGAGTCCCACAAATTGTTCTTTTTTCTTCTTTTTTGTCATTTTTCTGTTTAATCTTCAACAATATATTCCTTTCTGCCTTTCCTTCTCTCTCTCTCTCTCTCTACATCTGTCAATGAAATCGCACAAAAGTAAAACCCAGCATTTTTATTTTCTGGACCACTACCCCTTCCTTTCATATTAATCCTCTTTTTGTGAATTCACTTTTGAATCGGAAATTATGGGATTGCTCATTTCTTTTGTAACTCAAGAGATTTCGATGGGTTAACCTCTCACTCATTTATTTTCTGTAGGTATGTTTTCTCTTTACCACCATTTTAACTAAGCATTAATTTCATAATATATCTCTCTCGCACGCGCGCGCGCACACACACATATGCATGCATGTTTCTGTGTGAATCCGAATTCATATGTTAAAGAATGGACCAAATAGGTGAAACTTTGGGGTTTGGATTTCAGGGCAAGAGTAGAAATAGAGAGAGGAGCAAGAACTATAGCGGAGCCATTGAGAGAGAGAATGGACGGCTTTGGTCGCGTGATCAGAAGAAAGACTCTAGCTGAACGGCTAGGATTGAAGAATATTGGGTGCTGTGGAAGCACATGGGGCCTCCGCCCAACCTCCGTAAGTGAACGTGATGACGATGAACAAGAGTATGGCCCAAATGAACCACAAATTGAAGTAATAAGTGTAAACCACGCGCCTCCGGAAAACGAGGTAACCCCCGAGTGCATCAGTCATTCTCCGGCGGTGTCAGGGATGAACTTGGCGGCAGCTTTGGCCGCGGAACGCCACCTCAGGGCAGCGCTAGATTCGGATAATGGAGGCATTGACCCAGGCCCAAGCCCAGAAAGGCCCAGTAACAATGAATGGTACGATGGAACTGCAGGAACCGCACCTAGGACCTCATTCCGAGTGTCGTTGATGAGACTACTGGAAGAAACGGATGGCTGGGATGAAGAGGTGAAGAAAGAGGAAACAGGAGGACGACTAGAAGGTCGATGTGGTGATTCAGTGTGCTGCGTGTGCATGGGAAGGAAAAAAGATGCAGCATTTATACCATGTGGGCACACTTTTTGCAGAATTTGTTCAAGAGAGTTGTGGTTGAATCGAGGTACTTGTCCCCTTTGCAACCGTTTGATTCTCGAAATTCTCGATATTTACTGAGATCAGCCAGATTGATTCTTGAGGTTTGTGATAGATTTGAATCAAACTATGGTCATGAATTTTATGGCAATGTGGAATTCACTCGTACGAATTTTAAGTCCGAATTGATTGATACTGTAACAGGAGAAATCTTGTGGAAATACAATAAAGTATTAAGTTTTCATCTTGTGATTATTATCGAATAACAAAAAACTTCTTTTACCAGATAAAGGAACTGTGTTTTCCCCCAAGTTCTCAATTTCTAGGCATCTACATCATACTGCATTTATTTATTTATTTTATCTTATTTTATCAGTCTGTCACCAGGTGCAATTGATAATACAAATAGATCTATCAGGTCATTTAATTCTAAATTTATATTTATGAATTCTGTTTTGAATTTGAGACGCGTGTTTTATTAAAATTGAGTACTGCTGTGTAGCCCACTGCAGCTACAACCTCAGTTTAGGTAACCCTAAATAATAGATTAAATGAAAGATGAGTGGGCTACATAGACTGATTTTAACACCGATGGTAATAAAAAGCATACCTCAAATCATGAATTTAATAAGGACATGGAACGAGATCATTAACAAGCATCACAAGCAAATATCACAATTGAGTGCTTGCAAGGAAGAAATGCACGTCTTTCGGGTATAATCTGCAGTTTTCTAGGATCGTTGAAGAAAATTATTAGAGATGGGGATTAACTGTAATCATGATGAAGTCAAAATTTTGAAATTGCATGGATGAAGATGACTGTCCCTACGGTGAGTGATTCACTTACTCAAAAGATACACACATAGTTATAGAGAGAGAGAGAGAGAGAGAGAGATGGGCAACGTTCCCAGTTAATAACATGGAGACATGGAGACAGTTTTTGAGGGGCTTCTTTGAGGTAACTCTGTAAGACAAATTTTTATTACTAATGTTCAATACTCTCGTCAAACATGCCAAAAAGGAACAGTACAAGAAATGTATGGAACAAGTGTTTGACAACAAGGAACATTACAAGAAATATATGGAACAAGGATTTACGGAAATGGCGAGTAGCAAAGGACTTGAAATTGTCAAAATGCACGTCATGTGTTTTTCAACTTCTTGATGAATTTTTTTGGGGTTCATTATGAATGATAACAGGAAGGTTATGAGAAAATTGCAAGGAAATTGGAGAAACTGGCTGAACTTCTGGATTTGCTAGATGAGAATCTTGGACTAGAGAAAGGTTATCTCAAGAAGGCATTCTATAACTCAGAAGGACCTATTTTTTGGCAGAAAAGTCAGCAACTACCCCGGATTCCCTGGCCAGAACTGATAAAAGGCCTTTCTGCCACGCACAAATGCCCGTGGCATAATCCTGCTCTTCCAGGACAACAAGGCCAATGGCCTTCAGCTACTCCAAGATAGGGAATGGGTCGACGTGCTACCCATGCATCACTCCATCGTCATTCATAAACATCGGCGATCAACTTGAGGCATATACCTTTATGCAGTCTAAGTCCCTATGAGTCAATCTTATCCATTCCAATTCTTCACACTATCTCTCAAGGGAGAATATCAAATTGGATCGTGATCCTACAAATTATCAAAGCTATGAGGAGAATATCAATTGGTTCGTGATCCTACAAAATATCAAGCTATGATTTCTAACTTGAATCTACATCCTTTGTGAGGCGATCACGAATGGAAAATACAGGTGTGATGCACAGAGCAATCACACAAACTGATGGGAACAGAATGTCACTTGCGTCATTCTACAATCCTGCAAGCGATGCTGTAATCTATCCAGCACCAGCCTTAGTAGAGAAAGAGTAAAGAAATGTACCCACAATTTGTGTTTGAAGACTACATGAAGCTTTATGCTGGCCTCAAATTCCAGGCCGAGGAACCTGCCTTAGTGTGTGCATGGTTTGTTCTATTTTATGGTGCTTGTACGATGATAAATTCACTGCTGGTATTGAAGAGATCTTGTGTGGGTAAATAAAGTATGAACGATATTTTCTTGTTTGAAGAAATCTATTGAGATGAAGGAATTTCTGTTGGGACAACAAATTCGTATGGCAAAAGACCAATATGTAAAGAATATTTCAGGAAGAAAGTTAATTAAGAGGTTGAATAGTTACAATCATATGATTTACTGAAATGGGAAAATGCCACTAGATTATCATTCTGTATAACAATTGATGTTCTAACAGATCCCACAAATCTTAGTGATTAAGGGAACAATTCCCCTCCTTCGGCACTACTACTAGTAGTCTAGTAAGGGTGTAATTACTCACGCATGCATAAGAAATGCGGATTGAGTGAACCACAAAATGCCAGATCAAGTGATAGCTTTCTAGTCAATTTCCAAATAAATGCATAGAATTATGTCAAAATATAAATTAAAAGCAATGAGTAAACAGTAAGAAAAAAATAGAGGGACTAAAGAAATTTGATGACTATATGGCCCTGTTTCGTACTCATTTTTTTCAAAATGCATTTTTCTCTCTATTCTTTTCAACCACACATTCTTCATTAAAATAATATTACACGTAAATCAAAAACTTTTCCTTATTTTTCAACCACGCATTTCCCATCAATTTACTATTCCAAAATGTATTTTTACATAAAAATGGCTCCCAAACACCCTCTATACGTCAAAAACCTCCCATGTAAATTTGAAGATTGTTAGGAGAAATTCCACCCCCACATACTATTTTGAACCTCTTCTTTCTAGCAAAAGGGTTTAAGATGCAAGCAAGAAAGGGCATAGCATATAAAATTTCCATACCTGACACGGTCATAATATATTGCTTTTTCATGCAGGTCAAATCAAAACACTTGAGAGATTAACTATTTCATTGCATTCAACTGAAGATAGCAGCAATATCCTCTTCCTTGTACCGTGAGCAAAAAACCAAAAACGTCAAGAATAATTCAGTAAATTTCTACTTATACGATCATGGCAGTACGACCTCGCCAACTTAATCCAAATCACATTTATCTGACCAAATGAGGCTTATATGCACCAAATTGAGAAGATAAAATGAAGATATTCAATGGCAGAAATGAGAGCAGAACACTAATATCCAAAGAACTACACAATATTTACTGAATCATAAAAAAGCATAATGACAAAAACAAAATATGTCATCATTCAACTACAATCTCATTTCACGACCTCGCCAACTTAATCCAAATCACATTTATCTGACCAAATGAGGCTTATATGCACCAAATTGAGAAGATAAAATGAAGATATTCAATGGCAGAAATGAGAGCAGAACACTAATATCCAAAGAACTACACAATATTTACTGAATCATAAAAAAGCATAATGACAAAAACAAAATATGTCATCATTCAACTACAATCTCATTTTTCGATGAGCAGGATAATCTTTGATGTAATAATGAGGAATTTCATAATAATCCATGTGCAAAACAATTTAACGTTTGAACATCTAAATTCATCTCTTTTCCAGATTGGTGGATCTTAGGAGGTTTTCCAAGTAATTCATGGAATCAACATGGCATCTTTCTAGATATCGGGTAGGTGAAAATATCATAATTCTGCTTTTCATTTGAAAAGAGATCCAAAAATTAAGCCACATATATAGTTAAAGAATGGTGTGGCTCAGCAATTTCTTTTTTCTCTTCTAAGAAAGATCTTCGGTTTCATGTAATTGATGAAACAGACATAAATTTGGGCAAAAGTTCAAAGCAAAAAATTAGAATCAGCTTGATAGTCAAGAGGTTACAGGGGTAGTCAATTTTCTTCTTCAAAGGCATGATAGAACATTTTTCTCTAGTATTCTGCATATAGAAGGCGCTTTTTTCCAATCGAAACACAAGAAATTGTAAGGCATCACCCAAGGCAATGCCTAAAATCATATTACTCCCCCAGAAATGTGACAGACTACACTTTCACCATCTCCTTTATCAGCCATTTCTATATTCAGTTCCTCAATCTTTTTCTGATTCTTTTCCGCAGATTCCACGTTAGAACAATGATTTTTCAGAACTGTTAAGATGTCAGCTTGGGAGGCCCCAGCAAGTTTAAATCGCTTGACTGCGGTATCCAGGTTCGTCTTCCAACCTGGCAAGCCCAATTTACATTCGACCTGAGATCTCTCAAAAAGCATGTTCCCCCAAAATAGATGGATTTGAGATCTCATAACAGCAGCTTGCTCTGCCGCTTCTTCGGCTGAAATTTCGCCTTGACCACCTACTGCCAAGGAATCGCCTTCCGCATCACTACCCTGCTTCTTCCTTCTCCTTGACAGTTCATCCTTCTTATTCATATTAGGACCCTTCAATTCTTTTGCTCTCTGCTCTTCCAGCTTTTCCCACATTTCAGTTGCTGCTTTCAGTTTAATCTCTGCACTGTCAAAAAGTTCAATAGTCTTGGCAGGATCCCAGTTCGACAGATCTTCTTTTTTGGCCAATACAAAGGACCAATGAAGTTTTGCCATTTCAAATTGTTGCTGCCCCAGTGCCAACAAACCTTCATAAAAATCTGGTTTGATCAAGACTGCCTCCTCATATTTCTCTCTGGCAAGAGAGTATTTTTCTCTTACCCAGTCATATGTAGTTTGTAGCTGAATAGCCATCAATTCCTTTGAAGCTGATTCATCAATTGGAATCCGTTTCCTTGCTTCACACATATGAACATTTCCCCAATTGAAAAAAGCCAAAGCAGCCACCTCCTGAAACTTCAGAGCAGCCTTGTCGAAAAGGCTTTGGGCTGCTTCACTTGTAACTGTTTCCTCAAGGGCTTCGGAACATAGTTCCATCCCGAGCTCATGCAGATCTACATGAGTGTCAGGATCAATGCCAACGTGGCTACGGAATAGCTGTGCAAACTCAAATAGCCAATCATCCATCTCCACCTCCTTGCATGCAAGGTCCTCTGGTTTTCCAGTTTTCCCCTTCAGAATTGTCTTTTCGGCCTTATCAATCTCAGCATCTAAAGCTTCCAAAGCAGAATCACCGGTCAAAGATTGTGATACACTCTCATCTCCTTTAGTTCCTTCACTCTCGAGAGGCTTCTCTTCTTCCTCTTCCAACACAGGAGGCTCTTGCTCTGGGCTCACCTCAACGACATGCAATCTCAACATCCCAACGGAGTCTCCTTTATCTTTGTCAGGGTGTTTTGGAATAAGGTTGTCGACACAGGACTCTGCAATTCTAAGTTCATTTGTACCTGTTATCGTCACCAAGTCACCATCATTGTCCTTATATTTAATCAGTACTGATTTCGACATAGGAAAACGTTTGCCAACTATCTCCCTCAAAACTCGAAAGCTACAGTTCACTGGCATTTGAGCAAGCCTTATGTCATGATCATATACAAGCTTCAGCGACCTCCATTGAGACACAGCCCCAGCAGCTAGCCCAGGAATGAGAATCGACGATGATGAAGAACTTGACCGTTCCTTTTGGTTGTCCTTATTAGCATTTGTATAGGGTTTTGAAGAACTATTTGAAGGCTTCAAGACAACTTGCGGTAATTGGGCCTTCGTCTCAGGACCATTCTCAGTATGTGGTATTGGATAAAGCTTTTCTGACTTACTACTAGTAGCTGGTACAGCAGATGCCTGCTTCTTAGGCACAGATCTGGCTGACAAACAAGATCCAAGGCCAGCTATTGGTGCCCCAACGGCAGAGGCCCCAAGAGCAGCTGGTGAAGGACGGCTCTGGAGATCCTGCTGGGCCTCTTGACGTGGGCCAAGTACCATCCTCAATCGCCCTGATATCTCTAAGGCATCTTGATTATTTGGATCAGAAACCAGCAGCGCTTGCACATCTTGCGTAGCCATTTCATACTTACCAATAGCCTCAAATGCACGAGCCCTTCTTAGAAGGGCCCGGACAAACTGAGGCTGTACCTGAAGTGCCATGGCACACTCAGATATCACAGTATCATAATCTATAGGCTTCATTTGCATCAAACAAGCTGCCCTGTTACTATGGAATACAGCTCGATCTGGGTGCATTTTTGGGGTAACTTTGAGGGCATTCTCATATTGCTGAAGAGCACCAATATAATCCTTAGCCTGAAACCTTTTATTTCCCTCTTCTTTTCGCTCATGGGCTCTTTTCAAGAAAATAGAGGAATCCAAATCAACACCTCCATTAACAATAGGGGTGGAATTATTATCTATCCCAGATACCTTCTGGCTTTGGTTAGCATCACTCTTCTTTTTCTTACCCCCAGATTTCCCCATATGATTCTCAAACCCTCCCAAGATTCAAAGTTTATTCTAAGCAAAGAAAAAAAAAAATTTACAAACACTGAACTCAATTCGGACAAACTTTTCAGTATAGATTAAAATATTTCCTAAAATTCGGGAAACGGAACAAAGGAAGAAGAAGGTACTTACAAGTATGAACTTAATACCTTATATGAATTATTCGAGATTTCTCGATTGAATTCTGGAGACCCAGAAACAAATTTGGAAAAACACTAATCAGACGAAAAGGCTCTTATATAAAGATGAAGGGGAAGAGTCGTGAAAGATGGGGTTTCGGGTGGTGAGTTGAGTTTGAAAACCTAGATCGTAAAATTAATGCAAAAAGAAGAAGAATCTACTACAGATTTTTTTTACAGAATTTGTACATAAAAACAGTTATTTTCATGTAATTGACTATTGTTAAAAATAATTTTTGGCAATAGTAAATTATGGGAAGACAGTTGTCTATTTGTACCAATTCAATTAAAAAAAAAAATTTACATTTAGAGATTATTCGAAACAAAGAGAAAGAGGAAAAAAAAACGATTTGAGAGAGAGAGAAAAAAAGAAATTAATTAAATTTTAGCCTATTAGGGCTCTCCAAAAAATATATTTTTTTTCTTTTTTTTATCTACACATTTTTTAATAAAATAATAAAAAAATTACCCGTAACCCATTTTAAATATACATTTCAAATATCAAATCTTCTCTTTTCACAAATCAAGGATTAATTATTTATTTAACATTTATTGAATCCACATCTCACAATTTCTCTCCCCTTAAAAATCTCGAAAATAGCTCTAACAACTAAAGGAAGAAGAAAATTTTCTCCAACGATGGCCTTGCAAGAAAAAAATTGGACATCACCACTGCAAGAACACAGCTACGATGTGAGGCCATTGTTGGGCTGAGGCGACTCGATTTGCTTTGGAGTAATATGTTAGGATGGTGATTGGCGATGGCGGTGGTGGAATGGTAGTATTGATGGTGATGTTGGTAGTGATGATGCCGATGATGATGGCTAATATTGACTTCCACATATAGTTTATTTTAGATTACAATCCCAAGTAATAGGCGCTGATTGTATTTCATTTGTAGTAAATCCTTTGATTCACCCCTGATTGTGATTATTTCCTTGCTTTTCCTTCAATTTTGTATCACGAGCAATGAAATGCCACTGTATCTCAAAGACTATACAACTTGTGATGTACCATTTCGTGTTTTAGTAATAAATCAACTGTATTTATCTCATCTCTTTTTGCCTCTTCACCTTGTTTGGTTTCACATCCCAATTATCTTTGAGTATGTTTGGTCAAGATTTTTAAAGTTTATAAGTTGGTCAAATATAATTTATAATGGTTGTGTGATGTTGTGTGATCTGGTGGTAGGGTGGTGATACCAATAGTGATGTCAATGGTGTTGACCATTTATATGTGAACTATGAACCTCTACGACTAAGTTTGAGTTAATCGTGATTGATTGTGACCAAGATTGTTTGTGTCAATTGTGATCGGTTGTGACAAAGTCTTTCTTCATTATAATTATGACTGTATGCGATCAAATTAATAGTAACTTGGTTACATAAAATTATAAATTAGATCAACATAGTCACAGATAATCATACTAAAGACAAATTTGGTCATAGATAACACATGTCAGTAATTTGGTTACATACACAAATTAGACTGAGCTGGTCCCACCCAATCACATTGAAGATAAAATTGGTCATAGATAACACTTCTGTTCATAAATAATAAATTTGATCACAGATAACACAATTAGTTACAAATCTAATCACCTACAATGTACCACTACTGAATTACATAGTATCCAAAATGTTGCTATCAGCTGACCACCACCGCTACTATACATATTAACTCCAATGCACTATCATCACCTGCAATGCACCATCACCTTCATCACGCAGATTTATTTCCTTAACATAGTTGAGATCTCATCACTGTTGCCATTACCTGCAAAGCTATTTGTATTTGTAAATATGTGTGTGTGTGTGTGTGTGTAGAGAGAGAGAGAGAGAGATTTTGAATTTATGAAGGTGGAGATGTTCCCTGGAAAGTTCATTAAAATTGGGTTGGACTGCGTAGGGTTTGGTGGAGAATATAATTTATGCCAATGGTATATATGTATAAATTATAATATATAAAGAGAAATAAATATAATGGATATATATATTATTATATATCATTAATTGGAATTGCCATATGATCTAAGAAAGTATTTTGTAAGATTGTTAGAGGTGAAATGTGATTCTTATAGTGTAGTAGCTGCGTACTGTTTCCAAAATTATATTAAACGTAAACTTAAAAAATTTCCTTATCTTTTAACCACACATATAAAAAATCACAATTTTAAAATACAATTTCTCCCAAAATCACATTAAATTTGAGCTCAATGTCATGTCATTTATTTCTACATGAATCTGTAAATAATTATATACATATAGTATTAATAAGCCTAGCCTATTACACAAAAATGCATTTTTAAACTCATTTTTCATCACACGTTATTCCAATAAATAATTTTAAATATGTAAACTTAAAACATTTTCATATTTTTTAAACACACACATTCTTCAAAACATCATTATTACAAAACTCATTCTTAAATAAAAAATAAATAAAATAGGGCCCAAACATGACCATAATGAATATTGGCTGCGTACCTTATTAGTCATGTAAACGTTTGCATTGTGGGTAGTAAATTTTACATTAAAACCTCATTAAGCTCCTGTTTAATGGTTATTATTGAGAAAAAAATAAAATTTTGAATAGTAATTTAAAAAAAAACGCGTGATCAAAAAGAAGGGAAAAGTATGTGATTGAAAACGGGTATGAGAATTAAAGAAATTTATTTTAAATGAAAATAAATAGGGACTAAATAAATTTAACAAATTTATAAATTGTTTATAAAGAAAAATAGTGATAAATTATGCAAATTTTATGGATAATAAATAAATAATAATTATGAGTGTGGTTAAAATTAGCCTCTATTGGTAGGAATTAAAATTCAAGTTTTAATATAACTTAAAATCAACAATTAATTTTAACTACATATTTCATAAGACTCACAAATTTTCAACCGTATATTTCATCAACCTTTATAAAAATTTGCTAAAAATCTGATTTTAATCCCCACCAAATAGGGGTTAGTATTTAATTTGGTCTAAATTCCTTTTATTTTTTTATTTTTTATTTATAAATTGGTTGCTAAATGAAGGCTTAGTAACCTCACTTAAATAATAAAATTTTCACTCCAGACTCGAATCAATATATTGAATTAAATAATTTTACTTAAAATTCAAGATAAATTACTTTCTTATTTATAAAAACTAAACCTTCATCTTCACCATCTTGCTCATAGACTATTCTATCCATTCGTATATAAATTACATAATTTCTCAATATATTCACTTATTAAGAATTGAGTCGAATAATAAAGACGAGAATAATATAAGTAATATGAAAATAATGGATTACAAAGAAAACAAAATTTATGTAGAAGAGTATGAGAATTTCATATATCAAGAAACTAAAATTGTGTTTTCAAGATTTAATTCTCTCAATCTAAATCTAAAAACAATTCTGTCAAGTTTCTAATAGATACAACAATGATCTGATTATTATGTTGAGTTTATAAAGAGCACAAAAAACGCGGTAGAAATCAACAAGAAAACCTTTCCTTCTTGTCAGGTGGCGCCTACCCAATGCATCTATTTGCGCTTAGACGCTCTTTCTCTATCTCAATACTTCCAAAACACTTTTTCATCCATTCTAATGTCATTTCCTAATCAACTCTCAATCCATGATGAAATTTGGTCTTTAATCAATCCGAACTTCTAAACCAAAATTATCTAGGCTTCCTCCATGAATCAAACATCCAAATCACGTGGAATTTGAGTCACAACCTAACAAATCCCTCAACACAAATTCCATAGCAAGGAATTGCGTCTTCAGTCTTCAAGTAATTCTCCAACTCTTCCACCATGTCCCTTTTTAGTATACCATGCCCCTGTCACGCATACTTAGCAACTGTGAACTAAATTCAAGTCCTACTTACCAGCAGAACTACCTTACATACCATTCTTACTTAAATCATCCCGTTCACTTTAAGCTCCAGCTAAGTCAAACAACTTGCTTTAATAACTACGAGCAACATCAACTCTACTTGAGTTGCCAAACATGCTCGAATCACTACGAACACCATGATCAAAAAAGTCACAACCAGCTTCACCTGAGCTACAGGAAGATTCCCTAATATTATTCTTTGAATAACCACGAACAATCCAGTCACAACCAACTCTATTCGAGTCATTGCTTATTGATCTATAAGCTATAGTTATATCTACAGTAACCGCTAAACCTTCTAACATATATAATCGGGACTTTCTCCTTACTTTAACACAACCCTGGCACTCCTTTTCACTTTCAAAACTCCACATCCACTGGAATACATGTGCCCTTTTGAATCAAGAGTACTTAAAGAGATTAAATTACTGTTTATACCTGAAACATGTCGAATCTGACCAAGTGCTCTAACCATCTCATCAAACATCTTGATTTTGACATTATCAATCCTAACTATTATACAAGATTTGTTATTTTCCATCATCACGGAACCCCTTGTAATTGTTTCATATGAAAAAAACTAGTCCAAGTTTGAACACATATGCAAGGTGCAAGTTGAATCAAGAATCCAATCTTTGCCAGATTTGGAGTCACCATTAGTACTTGATAAAAGATCACCATCACTGTCTTCTCTGCAAAATTGACATTATCAAATTTTTGTTGTTGTTCCTTTTAATCTATAGTAGAAGACTTGTTCTACCACTCATAGCAATCCTTTTTCACGTGCCCATTGTTGTTACAATATCAACAGACTTTATTAATGTTTCTATCGTTGACTCTACCCCTTCCATTACCACCCATCTTCCTCTCACGAATAACAAGACCCTTAGAATCGACGACTAGATGCTTCATCTTCTTAGAATAAAGAGCAACATATACCTCATCAATAGTAAGAATATCTCGACTATAGAAAATTGTATCTCTAAAAGTCACATATGAAGGCGACAATGAACATAATAATATCAGCCATGATTCTTCTTCATCATACTTGACTTCCATGGTCTCTAAGTCAGCAACGATTTTCTTGAACACTGATACATAATCTTCCAAAGATCCACCTTTCTTCAACGATGAGAATACAAGCGCCACTTCAAGTGTAACTTATTGGACAATTTTTTTGTCATATAACGCTGCTCCAATTTCAACCACAACCCAGAGGCACTTTTCTCCTTTACCATGTCTTGAAAATTTTGATTGGAAAGATGAAGATGTATCTATCATAGGGCTTTTTGATCCTTGTGTTGCTTCTCTTCTGCTGTCATTATTGTAAACATTCTTCTATCCCCAACAAGACATCATCAAGATTCAATTGAGCAAGAACCCAGCACATCTTGATCTACCACAAAGAGAATCTACTATTACATCCAGAAACGAAATCTCAAATTTCATAGTTGACATCCTCGAAATCATTGTCCTTGTTTCAATCTCGTTTTAATATACAACTTGGACCTCTCAAGAACCCGCAAAAAAACCTTCAGCTTTGATACCACTTTGAGAATCGAGACAAACAATGAAGACAAGAATAATATGAGCAATATGAAAATAACGGATCACAAAGAAAACAAGATTTAATTCTCTTAATCTAAATCTAAACAATTATGTCAAGTTTCTAATGTATATAATAATGATCTAATTGTTATGTTGAGTTTATGAAGAGCCTACACCTCGTGAAGTATATATAGGAACCCAATCTTGGAGTTTTGAATGACGTAGAAAACAAAAAATGCTATAAAAATCAAGTGGCACTGCAGCGCGTGCTTCTTAACACATATTTTCATCAATTCCATAGTTCTTTTCCCCAATGAAACTCTCAATCCATGATGAATTTGATCCCTTATCAATTCAGACTTTCAAACCAAAATTATCTAGATTTTCTCCATGAATCAAACTTTCTAATCACATAGAATTTGAGTCATAACCTAACATCACTCGAATCTTGTGATTAGTGCCTTTTTCATATTCAAATAACCGTATTTTATAATCTCGATATATTTCTCCATAAGTTTGTAAACATATATTAAATATGTGTTTGGTTTAGTTAAAAATAAGATTATAGTAAATTTTGATATAAAATGATGGAATCTTTGATTAAAAATTTGATGTAACTTATGAGTTTCATGAAATATAAGACTGAAAATGAGTTTGAGAAAAAAATGAACTTTAAAAAATAAGGGTCAAATATGAATTAAGGTTTTTTAACAATTTATTCTGTGATGTAGCTTACAAATTCTAAAATCGTTTGCCTACCAATCATGTGCTACTTAGTGCTGCCATCAAATGTTACGGTTAATGTTACGCCTCATGTCTGAGGCTCTTACTGAATGCTACATGAATGCCATGTGGAGGTACTACATACAAACAGCTAGTAGTCAACAAGATACAAAAAAATAAAGGAACAAGCTGCTCTTTGCCCGGAGTACTATCCTTGTCTGAAGCCTCTTGAACAGAAGTACTCTCTTTCCTGACCGAGCCGCTCAAAGTCGAAGCACTTGCTGCCTTTAAAATGGATCTGTAGAGTATCTGTAAAATTTATTGATATAACGTTTGCATTAATTAATGTCAGCTTAAAATATAGGACGGTTGATCCCTTGTCAATGTATTTAATGTTAGGCAGGGTAATGTGAGGTTCTGGTTAATGAGATGAGGCAACGTGGTTCTGATCCAAAGGTCACCACGTCGGTTGGAGTACTATAAATAATGGCTCCAATAACATTTTGAGAGGGAGAAAAAACACACAACTTTATATGCAACAATTCTCATTAAAACTGCTCTTATTTTTCATTTTATTTGCTTAGGTTTGAGTCATTTTCTACTTTGGTGAGATTGCTTGTGATTATTTGTCCATTGGCAATTATTTTTGACCATATTGTCGATGCTCGAATATATTTGTCTCGTACAATTGAACATATCCCACGTTCATTTGTAGCCGAAGATCCTCCGATTGGTTATCCCGATCAAAACGTGCCGAAAATTGCTACATAAGCACGAGTGGGCCCGACATTTGTTATCCACGTTACCATTGCAAAAAAGGGGTCAATAGTTAATATTTGTTACGTTCATAGATGCTCTTCTAGAATCCTAAGCTTACATGTTTAGTATGAGTTAGTATTTTCTCTCGCTCGTACGAACTTTTTTGATAGCACTTTCTAGTTCCTAATTTGTGGTTGGCGTTGTGCTTTGTTATCATATACTAGTTACTTGAATTTTTATGTATAGATTTGTCGTGTTTTACTTCGTTAAATGTCAAATGACATTATATTTTACTTATTACTTCTGTTGATTTGTATCAGAGCATTGTCTAAATTTTATTTGTTTTTAAACCATAATACTCTTTACACATAAATGTCATTCTATAAAATTCAGGAATATGTCAAATTTTAACTCTATTGAAGAAACCAATTCAACAATGTTCTTAAGTTTAAGTACTTGGTGTTGGTGATATAAAACTACTTATAGCTTCAAGACTCCTTTGAAATTGAACCACGATAATCTGCTGAATTATCATGGAAAACCAATGCATATATTACTATAATTTTAACACATGCCAAAATCAATATAAGTTATTCACATTTTTATCTGAATTTAAAAAAAAAAAAAAAAAAGGGTCTCAACTACAACTTGTATCTCGATAAGTGACTCGTAAACAATGTATTATCACAGATATTGGTTCAATTCATAAGTTCATTATAGTTAGGGAAGAAATGTGTTGAACAAAAGTGTGCTTGATTCGATTATGTAACATGCTTTGCATCTTCAATTTCATCTCTGCATGTGTTTTTTCATTGAAACAATATATTTCAAACGGATACATATGATCGTGTGAATGGTATAAACAAGTGAAATTCATGTCTATTTAAACAACGCGAAGAAATCAAATTTCAACCACCTCAAATTCGATAGAAAGACGATTTTGTGAATATCTCTATTGCTATCAATGGTGTTTCACCCAGAATTTTTCTCAATTATGAACCTGCTATTTGCATATTAAATAGAAAAAATGAATAAGCAACTAAGTCGAACTAAATATTTTTTATAACAAGCCCCTACTTGATTTAGCTAGAAAAGTGAATTAAAATCAACAATAAATTTTAAACATATATTTCATGGGATCCACGATTTTCAATCATACATTTCATCAACTTTTATCAAAATATATTAAAAATCTAATTTTTATCTAAACCAAACCGGTGCTAAATATTAACAATTATATCAATATACAAAAAATTGTAGTTTCATATTCAATCATTTCAATGTAATTCAGAATTATAAACTTTGAATATGTATACATCATTTTCATTTACATGGTACAACATATGTTGTGGCTCATCTAAGTTCATAAACTCAGATCCATATAATCCTTTAAGGCATATAAATTACATGAGATGATGATAGATACCCAAAGTATTTCTAAATCGCTGCAGGAAAATTCAAAATATTGATCCCCGATGCTGGAACATTCATGTTGTTCACAACGTGGAATTGTTTCAATTTTGATTTTGAATTTTTAAGATAATTCTTTGGAAAAAAATTGATCGAACATGCCTATAAATAGTCAACTACTGATACTGTCAATTGCTTCATATGGCACATGATGGACTCTGATAAATACGCGACACAACAAACAACTTTTTAATGGAACCAAACATGGGAAAATATATTAAACATGTCATTTGAGTAAATAAAATTGATCAATTGCAAAAGAATTTAAAATTATTGTAGAAAAATCCAAATGTTTTATAGGTTTAAAGTTGATCAATTGCAAAAGAATTTAAAATTATTGTATAAAAATCCAAATATTTTATAGGTTTGATTAATTAATTAACTAATTTCTTTTTTACTTAAAGAAATAGGAAAGTCACTTGTGGTAACGAGGTAATGTAATTCATAATTGTAACAATGAAATAAATATAAGGAAAATTGTAGCCGCGATATCAAATTTTTCGATTTTAAGCAGATTTAGCCTAAACCTTCATTTTGTTGCATCCACGGAACCAAACCTTTTATAAACTCACACTTGGAAATGAAAAAGTCAGCTCATCCCCACCCCCAAAAAATATATAAAGAAGATACTATTCATTCCCCCAATCCCCACTCCCCAACACCCCACCTTAAATTAATCTATCTCAAATTCATAATCTCCTTCCAATTCATGTGATCTATGACTTGAATAATCAAGCTACCGTTGGGCAACATTTCAGCTCTCACAAAGCAAGAGGAGGCCTGCTTGGGCCACCAAAGAATCACCTTAGTCGCTACTTTGGGGATCGAATTTCGAGGCAATTGGGCAGCAGTTGAATCAACTTATTAGGTACCCACAGTCGTCTGAGTATGAATATGAGTTCGTGCATGTGAATTTGTGGATTGAATAATGGAAAAACCATCAATTGGATTGGATATGAGAGTCCCTGTTCACACGTGTCTCGAAATTCTAGAAAATTCATTGATGTTTTGGTCTTATTTTGTTGAATCATTACCTTCTTATTGAGCACCTGTGGTGTATGAGTTGACTGGAGGTGGTCTGAGAGAGTGAGGTGTGGATAGGGATGACAATCGGGCTCGTCAGCTTGAACCGCCCGTGGCTCGGCCCAGAAAAAGTCCTAGACGGCCTCGCTTGAAGCTCAGACCAAGCCCCATTTTGGGTTGCCGGGCTAAGTCGTTGTTGGCTTGGCTTGCGGGCCTTGATATTAATAATAAAAAAATATATTAAAGGCAACAAGTTGCTGCCTTAAAAATGGAAACAAGCTCTTGCCATTTACGGCAGCAAAGGCTGCCCGTTGCCTTACCTATATATTATTATATTTATTAAAAAAAAAAGTTACCTGGCTCGGCTCGATAAGGCCCGAGCTTGTCTTGATTTCTTGGCTGAGCAAAAGCTCGGCTTGGTTCAAACTCGTAAAAAGGCTCGAACCATTTTACTTGAGCCTAGCCTAGAGTTTCGTCTCGTGAGATGGCTTGACTCGGCTTGTTGACACCACTAGGTGTGGCTGTAAGGTGGGTTTTCGCCACCGTAGATCACATTGATTTGGAAATTCTTGATGGAAAGAAAATGGTTTCTTGATAAATTTCTTGATTGGTTTGATAATGGTTTGTGATTTGGAATGATGAAATTCATGATAAGATGGCGAGTTTGTTGTGGAGGCGGTGGGCAGCACGAGGCTATAACTATGTTGTAGGTTAATTTGGAGTGGGGTGTGAAGGAGATGGTGAACAGTACTTTTTTTTGGGGGTGGGGTTGGGGTTGGCTTTTGTATTTTTATTTTTATTTTTTCTGTTTTATTTTAATTCAAATTTACAATTTTGCACCTTAAAATTCGTCAAAATCAATTTCTTGAATCAATTAATGGTCAAACTGACCGTAATCATCCATTTGGACTCTTAAGTGTGAATTTTTAAAAGGTTTGATACTATGGATGCAACAAAATGAAGGTTTAGACAAAGTATGTTAAAAATGAAAGGTTTGACACCGTGCATGGCTGCAATTTTCCCATAAATATATATATTTTTATCCAGTAGGACTAATTCTACCCAAACATGCTACTGTTGCAACTTGGTCTGAATATTTTTGAGAATATGTCAAAAAAAAAATTTAATTTTTTCTTTCCGTATGAGTTGAAATGTGAATTTTCGAAGAATGTAGTTGAGGGCCAGCTAATACAAGCATGACTAGGTCTCCAGAGACAGGCTGATGCACAGCCCATCACAGGTCGAGTTTTGGCCATCATGGAGTCTGGTCGACTCAAGACACATTATGATACGAATCCAAATCGAATATTCGAAAACCGGATAGTCCTTGAAAATCCAAGAAAGAAAGAAATGGAGATTAGAGAGGGGATGAACTTTTATAACTTTATATCCTTCCATTTCAGGTTCTTCAGTTACGGTGCAAGGACTTTCATTATCCCTCGACTGTTGAATGTTCATCCATCTGGTTGTCTTAAAAGCTGAATTTAATATACTCACAAGCACCCAAAAAAACAAATCAGTGGTCATTTAACATTCAAAATTTGTTTAGGTTGCACACTGCAAATACAATCTATTCAAACTGAGAAGTGATTGGCAGCACACGTGGAAATGCAAAGTCAACAAAAGAAAATGTCAACTTACTTTGAGAGATCATTGGACGCAAATGGGGAAATTTATTAATTTTTCTGAATAATTGGTGAATACGCATGATCTTGGAAGTCATTATTGCAAATTCATCTGCCTTTTCACGTATGTGTATACGAAAGAGTATTGACTATTGAGGACTTTTACGGCATTAAAAATAATGAATATTTGATTCATCTAAAATTCTAACAAACGAATACTAACTTTTTCAAAGGAGCTACCATTTTTAAATACAAAATAACAATTAAGATAAATTTATTTCAGATATTTTTCTCCGTAAACTGTGCAATTGATAAAATGGATTACATATCATTCTTGCCGTGCCATCTTGCTTAAATTTTTTGTGGTGAACCCCGAAATGAATTATTACAGGATATGCATAAATCACAGCAAATCAAGCTACTGCAGACTTGCACAAATCACAGAGATCAAGCAGTGTTCTCCCTACATAGATAATTTCCATTACATTCTTCATTTACCATTCATAGCTTGATTTCTGTGATTTGCTGTGATTTGTGCATATCCTATAATACGAATAATGACGTCTTGCAGCTGTGAGGGGCCATTTTCCTTTTCAGGATTGTTATATATTTCATTCCGTGGATCATCCGTGTTTTTGAATGAAATATATAACATATCAAAAAACAAAATTGACCGAGGAGGAATGATACCGTACATGTACTCGTGGGACATATATATAAAGAAAAAAAGAAAAGAAAAGAATAGAATAAAGAATAATTTATGTCACAAACGTCTTACGTTTGTAGAACTCCAAAGTCAACAGAAAAATGTCAACCACGGCAGTTGACATTTTACATACGTATATAAATATACTGCAATTATTGATTAAAAAAATAAATAATGGATCATTGTATTAGAAATAATTCAACGTTGCTCTCCGTTGCTAAATTAATAATTCAATTTACTGCAATCAGGAACAACGAGCACGATACTCGGAGAGTGATACTGATTGGTACAACTAGCATATGCTTCATATTTAATAATGGTGATGATTTGCCTTTGAAGCCTATAAAAGCCAATTTATCAATGTGTAAAAAGCACTATCAGCAGTTACAGAGGTAGTTTAGAAAATGGCAGAAGAAAGTCCCCAGCCTGAAATCAATTTGGAGATAGAGTCAGGTGGCCTCAAAGACCGAAAAGTCTCTTGGGGAAAACTCCGTCGAGTCGACTCTCTCAATTTAGAGGCTGGAAGACTTTCTTTTAAGCCATCTCATCGTTCCCAGGTAGTTCTATATTGTAATCTGCTAAGGTTATCTGCACTGCATATGTTCTTACTTTAGTTTGGTGATATGAATATGAAACAGGTAAGCTGGAAGACAACTCTGAGTTTAGCATTTCAGAGCATAGGAGTAATATATGGAGACATAGGGACTTCACCGTTGTACGTATTTGCGAGCACTTTTACTGATGGAATTCAACACAATGACGACATTCTTGGAGTGTTATCTCTTATTATCTACACCTTAATTCTAGTTCCCATGGTCAAATATGTCTTCATCGTCTTGTGGGCCAACGACAATGGCGATGGTGAGTGATTTCAACTTCAATTATTATCTGTCAAAGCTTCACCTATATAGGATAATGAGATTTGATACGAGAAATAATCAAGAAATGCCCTGGAAGACATGGAATGGCGACTAGCTAAGCAAGCCGTTCTCACAAAAAATTACTATCGTGATACCAACAAACAATAATAGAGCTCTCGAGGGGTATCTAAATATGAAAATTTAACCTTTGAGTTTTCAGGCGGCACATTTGCTCTTTACTCCTTGATATGCCGGTATGCAAAAGTAAGCCTAATACCAAATGATCAGCCGGAGGATAGGCAATTGTCAAATTATAGACTGGATACTCCCTCAAACCAGTTGAGACGGGCTCAGAAGATTAAAGAGAAGCTGGAGAATAACAAAACTGCAAAAATTGTGCTTTTCCTTGTCACAATTCTGGGAACATCGATGGTGATTGGAGATGGTGTCCTTACTCCTTGCATATCAGGTCAGTCGATATTGCATTCTTTTAAACTCCGGTTCTAGAATCAACTTAGCAAAAATGAAAAATAAATAACTAAAAACGATAAGGCCACTTCAAGTATATTTCTTGTTTTCAACATGTGCACCCGTTGGATTACTTAGAAACCATTTAAGAACTCCTGATTTTCTTCTGGATTCGCAGTTCTTTCTGCTGTAGGTGGAATCAAGCCTTTAAACCAAGGTAACTACAACCTTTTTTTTCTCCCCTTTTCTTATTTTTTTGTCAATATACGACAATATAAACCAACATGATCTGACCATCACCTTTGTCTTCTTTGTCAAATTCATATGTTCTGCAGATGCTGTTGTGCTAATTTCCATTGCAATATTGATCATCCTCTTCTGTGTCCAACGACTTGGCACTGATAAAGTGGGATACTCGTTCGCTCCAGCCATCTGCTTATGGTTTACATTCATAAGTGGAATTGGTCTCTACAACTTATTTAAACACGATCCAAGTGTTTTGCGTGCCTTCTATCCAAAATACATAATTGATTACTTCAAAAGAAATGGTAAGAAAGGATGGATATCACTTGGTGGAGTTGTTCTTTGCATCACAGGTAGTGAACTATTAGTTCATTTTGGCTTATATTAACCTCTCAAGTCTTATATTCTCGCAGCCATAGTCTCATACTGTATTGTGCTACATGAGCAGGGGCTGAAGCCATGTTTGCTGATTTGGGTCACTTTAATGTGCGATCCATACAAGTAAGTTTCACACAACAATGGATAAGAGTGTTTTTTTAGTATCAAATCAAATCATCCGAAAGAAACTACGTGGAGAAAACGTAAAATAAACACTAACAAAAGACGATCTTTCATAAAATTTCATGACCTGATAACATGTCCAGAATAGTTTCATTTGAGAAACTTAAAACGTGTAAAGATTGAATAATTTACATCTACATACTGAAACTACTAGAACAAGTGCAAGGATTTACTTGTCTGTTTTGTTTGAAGAATGATTTTCTTTGATTGAAATTTTTCTATAAATTGAAGACGGAAGTGAAGATAATACTCCGGGTTTATTTGTTTCTCATAAGCGAGTTGGCTAACAAAAAATTGCAGAATAGTTCTAAAACAAAATTTGTTATATTGCAGATTAGCTTCTCTGGACTTGTGTTTCCTGCTTTAATTACTGCATACTGCGGACAAGCTGCATACCTTTCCAAGTTCCCTGATCATGTGGCCAAAACATTTTATGACTCTATCCCAGGCAAGTTGTTAGTCACACCTAACTGGGTAAATTAATATTCTAGAAATAATTGAAAAACTCATTTGCTGGTATACAGATCCACTTTATTGGCCAACATTTGTTGTGGCTAACGCAGCAGCCATAATTGCCAGTCAAGCAATGATTTCGGGAACCTTCTCAATAGTATCTCAGTCCCTGAGTCTAGGCTGTTTCCCAAGAGTAAAGGTTGTTCACACTTCTGCCAAACACGAGGGACAGGTTTACATCCCTGAGATCAACTACGCCCTCATGGTTGCTTGTGTCATAGTTACTTTTGGTTTCAAAACCACCGAAAAGCTAGGCCATGCTTATGGTAAGATCAAATACTTCTTAGTGACCTTGTACTCATCAAGATAACATTATTTGCAATAACTAATAAGTAATCTCAGATAATAGGCAATCGCCATTAATAAGTGCCAAATAGTGTCTACTTTTGCACAATATGAATCATAGAAAACTACATCTTTTACAATTTCGTTTTATGTGTAGTTTAACAACAATACAATTATATGCAACCAAGAGTAGAAATCTTGCACTACTTATGCACATTGAATCTTGTTTCTCAGCATGGAATGCATTTTAGATAAAAACACAAAATATGTGCAACCTGAGTTATTAAGAGTTATGCATCATTAAGCTAATTTCTACGAGTTTTTTCTTTGATTGAAGGGGTAACTGAAGTATACATTGTGTTGCAGGTATAGCTGTTGTTGCTGTGATGGTGATAACTACATGTTTAGTCTCCTTAATTATGCTGGTTATATGGAAGACAAAAATATGGTGGATTGCATCGTTCTTCGTCATATTTATTTTTGTGGAGATCATATATTTCACATCTGTTCTCTACAAATTCACACAAGGTGGTTACCTTCCGTTGGCCTTATCTTTTGTACTTGTGTTAATGATGGGAATATGGCATTATGTACACCAAAGGAGATATATGTTTGAGCTTAACAACAAGGTTTCGAGTGATTACATAAGAGACTTGGCAAAGAATCAGGATATAAACAGAGTACCCGGAATCGGTCTTCTGTACTCTCCACTTGTTCAAGGCATTCCACCAATATTTCCTCATTTCATTTCTAACATTCCATCTATTCATTCAGTTTTGGTTTTTGTCTCTGTAAAATCCATCCCCATTAGTAAAGTGGTAGCCGAGGAACGATTTTTGTTCAGACAGGTTGAGCCAAGAGACTACAGAATGTTTCGTTGTGTGGTGAGATATGGTTACAACGATAAAATCGAAGAACCCAAGGAATTTGAACGCCAGCTAGTGGAATACTTGAAGGAGTTTATCAGGCACGAAAATTTCATACTTGAAGGCGGATCAACTGAGCAAATGCAAGAGACAGTAAATATTCAGCATTCTGGTTTATTAAGAAATGATGATAAGGCTAGAAAATCCAGTTCAACCGCAGTTCATGTGGAAGAAGCACTGGAGCAACAAATTCCATCTCGCATTTCATCAAGCTCCACACAGTCTATTAACATAGCCAGATCGACTAATTGTTCTAGCAGGATCGCCCCTGTTCCCCTCCAGGGCGCCGAAGAAGAGATGCAATTTGTGCAGAAAGCAATGGAACATGGCGTGTATTATTCCATAGGAGAAACAGAAGTGGTGGCCAAACAGGATTCCTCATGGATCAAGAAGTTCGTCGTCAACTATGCCTACAGTTTCCTTCGGAAAAACTTCAGGGAAGGGGAACAGGGATTGGCCATTCCTCGTACCAGACTTCTTAGGGTCGGAATGACATATGAAATATGAGTGTTTACGAAAAAAGAAAGAGTGGGTTTTCAAGGATTTCAGTTAGTTTGATGATTTAATGGGAGAGATTTCCTTGTCAAGATGTATTTTGTCAAATGCTTTGTTGTATGTATAATGTACTGAGAAAATATTGTAAATTGGTAATTGTGATGAGAAATAAATGGATGCTGCCGTTCGACCTTTTAGCTTAGCTTAAATAACTTGGTTACCTTTTAAAGTATTTGTGTTTAATTATTTAATAATATTATTTATTTTTTAATTACGGTATAAACTGAAAAATATAAAAATAAAATATAATGTAAAAGATATTAGGTGTTTATAAAATTGTCATAAACTTTAGGGGAGATATACATTATTCAAAATTTGAAATAATAGAGGTTTTGTAATTTTTAAAAATGAAAAAAAAAAAATCTCTCTAATTGTTATAAACTTCAGAGGAGGTACTATTCAAATTTCAAATATTTTGAGATTTACGTAATTTTTGAAAATTGAAGGAGTGCCTCTAAAATCATTAAAAATTCCAAGGGACGTCTCTTTAATTTACCCACGTTTATATATGTATTTGTAAATACATTTTTGGTTGAAGTAATATTCTTCGTAATAGTCCACTACGATAGTTGCCCAAAGTAACATAAACATATCATGTGGTTATTTGATGCATTATATTGTAGTTTTTCATTAACTAATGCATCAAATAATCATCTGTCATATGTATGTCATGTAGAACAATTGTTGTGGTGAACGACTGCGAATAACATTGTCAATTAAAATTAATTTTTATTAAATTATTATATCTATATAACTATTAATTTTTATTATTTTAAAGGATAATAATAGTGAGAGGACTATTTTACCCTTCCTTAAAAGTCAATTAAAGGTCCACCAACATCTTTCAATGGCTCATTTGGATGAAAATCATACTTATGGACAAATTTGCTAATTTCTGAAAATTGAGAACAAAAACCGGACAAAAAAGGTTGGAGACAAGATTGATACCTTTGGCAAAGGTAAGGGACGGAATCTGTTATTTATCCGAATCAATATAACGAAAGGTTATTTATGGCTAAATACTAAAATGTAATTATTTAAAACGGATTATTTTTACGCAGCCTATTTGCCTCTTCAGAAAATACAGAGAGAGAGAGAGAGAGAGAGAGTCGGTGGAGAGGGATTTAATGGCGACCTCGAAATTTCAAGCTCTGTGGAATCACCCAGCTGGCCCTAAAACTAGTCAGTTCTTTCTCTACTATTTATTGCATGTATATATGGGCTTATATAAGTGTGTGTTTTATTGTTGATATGATATTTTCGTCTGATGATTAGATAAACATACAATGAAGTTTCTTAGATTTAGATCCAATTTAATAATTTATTCATAAACACTATAACCGAATTTGGGTAAATTTGGAATATTAAGTTTTCCTTTATTATCTTAATGTTCAGCGGATATGACCCTTTCTATTTGTTTGTAGATTTTATTTTTTGCCCATTCTAGAATAGGGATTGGATTTTGGGTTTTTTCGATTGAGTTTTAGATTTTCTTTTGTCGAGAAATTTGTTGAATGTTTGTGAAAATTGATGTTGCTTTCGAGATGCTAAGAGATTTTTATGTAATTTTAGATTTAAGTTTTTAAATCCAGCAGCTGGAAATTAGTTGGCTGGAGAATAATTGTAGGACGTTAGAAAGAGAGAAGAATGAAAAGATTAGGATGACTTTATGAAGTATATAATGGTGAATAAAAAATGTTCTAATTATTTAATTTGGGTCAATTACTGAAAAAAATAAATACAGGAAAAAAACTAGAGTGAGATTTCAGGAAAGCAGGCTTCTATTGAGTGACCAATCTTTTCATCTTTTGTTCGACATATATATACGAGGAACTAAAAGTTCTGACGGTTATCATTTAGAGTAAATATTATCCCATGAAAATTGCACAGTATATGGAATAAGAACCTTTCTAGTAACATTCCAAATAGTTTAGACTTTGGCAAGCTAGTTAATGTGCAATCGGAATGGAGTAGCTGTAAAATTCTTAAGCTGTTACAAATTACAAGTTAATATTTCCCATCCCTAATTTTTTTCTTCAATTTACAAAGTTTAATCCGATCTCAGACCTGAAATTAATCTACCATCTTATAATGAAATTGAATGTAAATCATATAGCAGCAATTGAGTCCTTTTTTGTTTCTTTTCTCATATGTATCCATTTTGAAGTTATTTATGGTTGGATTGATGTTGGACATTTTTGGTTTACATCTCACTCTTGAATTTACTATTATGTTATAGTTCATTTCTGGGCACCAACATTCAAGTGGGGCATTAGCATAGCCAATATTGCCGACTCCACTAAACCACCTGAGAAAGTTTCATATCCACAACAGATAGGTATCTCCATGTGATGATTTTTTGTACTCTTTATATCCATTCGAGTCTATCTAATGTGCACGAAATGGGAGTGATAATTGTTTGTGTTTAGGCTGTACTGTTATATGTAAATATATGACAAAGGTCTTTTTCAAATATTATTTTTTGGCCCAACTCTTTATTCCCCCTTTAGTTATGTTGATCATAGAACCAAATTATGCTTACTGACATGGTCATGCAACTGCAGCTGTTACAGCCACCGGAGTTATCTGGACTCGCTACAGCACTGTGATTACTCCTGTAAGTTCGATAGAGTACATATATTTGCCCAGACAAATTTCTTGTATATATTTTATGTGATGACACTATGTTCACTAAATTCCCATCACATTATTTTACATATTATTCAGGGAAAAAAGTTAATTGCTATGGCCTTTCTCTTCTTTAATGCATAGTATTTTTTCATTGGTCAATTAGATAATACTGCAATTTATACCCAAAAACCTGAATATTACACTCTTCCTGGTTGGCATATTGAGCCTTCTTTCTTCAATCTTCTTCGACTACGTTTTGCTTCTTGCTTTAGAATTTCAACAAGAGAAAACCCTAAACTTGGAATGAAAAACTGTAACGGAGTAAATAATATTCTGAATTTTGTTACTGAGATGGGATAATTATGTTGTGGAGATCATATTAAGTTATTAGCCTTTCGTAAATTTTCCATGTTAACAAGTTATATAATTTAAATGGATTGTGTATGTCTCCCTCTAGTATAACCTTTTCTCTGTGTTGTAGCTTCTAGTTGCATATCATGTAATATCTTTCATGTCTTTGTGTATTATCTTGTTCAGAACAGATAGGTTTTCATATGTCCTGAAGGGATCCTACTTCTTACTGTAGTCAACTCAAGCAGAACTATCAAAGATGTTTTTGATGGTATAACATCGATCTTGAGGAAGCTGAAAGAGAACCTTACATTTGTTTTTTCCCTTTACATTTTTCTCTTTCTTTAGTTGGGGGATTCATTATCTTCAGTGATTCATGGAATTTTAGGTTTTCACAGGAGTAATACACAATGTGACTCTAATTTAAGACCTCACCTCTAGTGCGTAGAGGCAAATCAAGTGGCTTATTTCTAGTAAAGGTTTTTAATCCCAATATTTCTGGTAAAAAAATAATAATAATAATAAATTCAGCTATGTAGGTTAATAATGTCTTTCACTTCTTGCTGCTAATTTCTTTTTATTTTCTTTTTCAATTTTCATCATCTTTGCCTGAATTAAAATTTTTACTTCTTTTGCATATTCTTGATTTCGTTTTCTCTTAGCCCATCAAATATGAAACTTGATTCAGAAAGCTTAGTTGATATATGTATTTGAGATTACTAAAAAAAGGTGCAACAGTAGCTGCTTCATCCTTTCCTTTGTCAACTACCTTTCTTTGTTGCTTCCTTTGCATGTGAATCCTCCTCCTTTTGACTACCTCAAAGAAGGAAACTAATGATGAGTTATGAATTCATTTCTCCAGGTTCCTTGAACCACGTTTCCTAACAAACCAGAGCCATCCAAGTTGAACTTATATTAGATGCCACATGCTCTGTGGCCCACTTTGGAATGTCAAGTGGCTGTAAGAACCCTACTGGGCAATTTTGTTATCGCCAGATCAGTGTGTGTGAAGTTAATATTTATAGACACCAGACTTCTCTCTTTCAAGGGCGGGGGATTTCCCCCCTAACAAGGTTTCTACAAATAGAAGGTAGGTAGATATTTTAGGGAAGTAAAAACTTGGGCAGAAGGAAGAAAAGTACGGACCTTGACATGTTGGTAACTTTACAATTGTGGAAAGCATGCATGTCATGAGGAAATTTCTATTAAGGTATAGCATCTAAGCCTGTTATTGGTGGGATAGCCTGGGTAGAATGAAGAAAGTGACAGGCCCTCGACATGTTAGTAGCATTATTATTTTGGAAAGTATGTGCATCTCATTGTTTATTTATTATTTTTCTGAAATTTTTATGGGAAGAAGAAAAAACTTGGTGCAGGAGAAATTTTCTATGAAGTTATATCAGACAATAAGATTGAGGTGCAATTCTTGTCATCTACTTTCCAAAAAAATTCTTGAATTGATCTCCTTATGCCCATGCGTCTTGTCCAAGGGTGAGTCTATTATTGAGCCTTTCCAGTCGCTTCCAATTGCCTTACATGACCAATTCAATCTCATGCCTCCTGTTGAATCTTTCTGCGTGGAGCAATGAGGTCTTTCTAGGTATCTGGCCTTTGTCATTCTAAATCTTTGATCCTCACTCTGGGCTGATGACTTCATTTCTAGGTAAGGGTTAAGTTGTCAGGAAAAATAAAGAGATGGCGCATTACATTGTAGTAGTTCTAGATCATGCAAAGCATGAGTCTTTGCTATGTTTTCTTTGTATTCCAGGTTTTAACATTTATGGCACGTTTGATAACAATGATTTAATAGAGCTGAACAATATTAAGGAAGAAGAAGAAGATCTAATACTGTATAAAACATACACTTATAGGTATATGCAGAGCACTGAAGCACAAATGCACGTAGACAAACAGAGAGTATCATCTGTTTATAAATGTGGCAGTGAAGTGATTTCCCTCTTCTGCTTTATACTGTTTTTTGTTCCTTGTATTCTCTTGCGCGGTTCTTCAAAGTTAAATGTCTTGTAGTTTTTTCTTCTCGAAGTTAAATGTCTTACAATTTTTTCCTGTCTGGGAAATTATCGATTATCAATTGCAGAAGAACTGGAACCTATTTAGTGTGAACGTTGCAATGGCTGCTACTGGCATCTACCAACTTACAAGAAAAATCCGGTGTGTCAATCATGTGTTATTTGTCACATTACGAAATTCTATCTGAAATTTTCTTTACACATCAGTGGTGTTGAAAGTGGAATCCCTAGCATTGCTTGTTATTTCATTTATACTTTAGTGTCACTCTGAATCAGTGTGGTGTGTTTCCAGGCACGACTACTTTAGCGAAGAACAAGCTGCTGTGGCTAAAGAATGATGACGAAACGCCTCTTTTGATGAGGGCCTGGCATGCCCGAATAGGCTACTGTGAAATTCACCTATTGGACATGTGTCACTTGTGCATGCCCTCGATGTTACTTTCTTTATTCCCCTTCTATTTCTATTAACATTATTAACATTGGTATCTTGAATCAGAGTGTCTTCATGATGATCTATGAAGGATAAAAATGAATCTTTTTATTCAAATGTTGCAATCGCCCCTAATTTTTTTTATTTTTTTTTTGGGGGGGGGGGGGGGGGGGGGGGGGGGACTCAAGTTCCATGCATATTAATGAGCTGCCACTTTAAGCTGTGAATAAAATTTCAATACATTATGTTCTTGCCATCGTCTTTTAATTAGAAGACATCGTCATGTTCTTTCAAACTGTTTCTGATCGTCTTTCACTTGACCTGTTTTAGAGTCGGGTTCCTTATCACCATTATTAGATGAGGAAATTACATTTGGGCCTGTTTTTAAGGTTTGCATTTCATTTGTCAGTTTTTAAGTTTAACCATCCATAAATCACGTATGTGAAATCCCACCTCACCCTAAACCCTAATTTATTTTCACCCAAATGAACTCCACTCTCCCCGTCCTTACACTAATTTATTTTCACCCCAAATGAGCTCCACGCTCCTCCCCACACCATCGACAATAGCTCCCAGCTTGAGAGACAAAGTTGTTCAATTGTTGCTCAGTACAGCGAAGGCGGTGAAGGAAGGTCTTGGCAAGGTCGACGGCAATGGTCTGCCTTGTCAAGAGGCATTTGCAATAGTGAGGATTTGGGAGGATGGCTCGATGGTGGTGGGAAGGGGTGAGGATTGAGCGGTGTAGAGACTATTGATGGGGAGGACGGTGGTTAGGAGATCGGACAACCAAGGCGCGTTGGCGGAGGATAGCATTCTAGCTTGGTTGGACGCCGACTGCTTTTTTGCTTCTCTCCCTGTGTCTTGCTGCTAAATGCGTTTTTCAATTTGATTTTGCAGTAGTGATGTGGTGGTGGGTCGGAGGCGGTGGTGATGGGTTGTGATGGTGATCTATGTGTGGTTTGTTTGGATGCAATGGTGGTGTGTTGGAGGTGATGCGGTGCTGGAGTGGTTTTGTTAACTCACAATTTTTCAGATGTCACATTTCAGTGTGTGTAGGTCACAGATCGATGTCCACAGATCAAAGATCATTTAAAATTGGTAACAAATTAATATCCTTAGGTCAAGGATCAATTAAAATTCGCCACAAATCAATGTTCAGGTCACAAATCAATTAAATTTGGTCGCAAGTCACTTATTTATGGTCACATGTAATAGTTTACATATTATATTGCATGGATCACAAATCAATGTTCATAGGTCATAAATCAATATTGACTGTCACAGACCAATGTCCAAATTATCACATGTAACATGTTATATATCAAAGTGCATGCGTCATTGATCACAAATTCAAGAAATTTGGTCACATGTCATTGATTTATTCGACCTCAGTTATTCGAACAAGTCACGAATTCAATTAACTAGCTTTCGATGGTGAAAATTGAAGTTATTTGCTCCGGTAAGTACTCTGTAAATTACATTAGAAGCTGTTTTTCAATTTTTAGTTTCCAATTTTAAAAAATGGATTCAAATTGCACCAGAATAGCTGAGTCGTCGCTAAAGAAAATGATCCATCGTCGTCGATGCTCAACCAATGTTCTCCAACAGCCACTAATTTTTTTCCCTCTATCTTTTCCATTTAAGCTAGAGATGCTCAGTCGTCGTCGAAGCGACCAATTCGGCATTGAAGAAGTCGTCGGTTATCTCTGTAGATTTTATCTTCTTCCCGATGAAACTATTTGGATGTTGGTAACTGTGAGGGTGGATGTCTACGACTGTAAGGGACGTAGTAGGGGAGAGCGCGAGGTTGTGGGTAGGGGCCTGAGGTTTGGGGTTTGGTGGGGTGGAGTGAGTAGATTAATTTAATTTGATTCATTTAAAATTAAAAAATATTGAATTAATACCTTACTTCTGGAATTTTTAAACTTACTGGAAATTGAATTGATGGATGCTCAATGCCTGATGTATGATTTTTTCCCTTTTGCAGTTCTCCCTTCATTGGGCTACCTCCACATTATAGCCCAAAACCCACCAGCTTCAGCAATTTCTCTTCGTTCATATATTCCAGATTTTATCCCAAATTTTATTTTACAAATTATATTATTGCAATAATCGTTAAATTAAAAATTATATTTAATGAATTAAGATATTGTATTTATTAATAACTTGAAAAGGACATTAAACATAACACCGCAAATTATAAAAACCAAATTGAACGCACTAGGAAAATAACATATAATGAGAATGAATAATTTATTGTAGAAAAGATTATTACTTATTAGGACAATTCTACTTGAACAGGGTGAGGGACAGGGGCTGAAAAAACAGAATGAGCTGGCAAATCGTGTTTAGCTCCCCCCCCCCCCCCCCCCCCCCCACCCCCCCCCCCAGT
>NW_019264357.1:30468-77313 GCF_002742605.1 Olea europaea var. sylvestris | reverse complement strand
CCCCCCCCCCCCCCCCCCTTCAAACTCTCCAATAGTGTATTGACACTTGTTCAACCTGTTTTCTAATCTGGTTTTGAATTTATTCCTTTAGCATTACTCTACTTATTAATTGATTAGAATTTAAAAATAAATGTTAAATATGAACAACCATTATATATATTAAACTAATTAGAAATCAATTAAAATCTATTAATACTAAAATGTTAGAAAAAAAATAGGGACATAGATGGAAGAAACAATTTTTATAAAGTGTAAAAAGGGCAAAATGGGGTTAAATCAAAATTCTTATATTTGGAGTAATGCTATTCATTTCTCTTATATTTTATTGAGGTAACACCATTCATTTACACAACCTTTTACATTATATTTGAGATACCGTTGGAGGAGATTATATTTGATGTGTCCCATTGGAAATGTCCTCACGATTTTTATTAACTTTTATTAAAATCTATTAAAATTCTAATTTTTAGCTGCACATGCGATAATTTCTAGAAATGGATTACATGCAAACAAATTATAACAGATAAATCCAATGTATGCATATGTATAGCTTAAGGCAGCCTTGAATTGAATGGCCAGATTGACGCAGCCAAGTTGCTAACTCTCCCATCAACCCTACTACCTAAATCCTCCCTGCATTTGTAACAATCACCTGCACCGGAACGAACCCGATCAATCTCTTCTGAGATAGACCCTCATCGGAATCAGATACAGTCCGGCCTGGAATTTCATTAATGGTTCTTTTGTAGGAACCAAACCACTTGGCCTGCAAGTAAGCTAGCCGCCGCCATGGCGGCAGGTGGAGGCCATTTGTTTTCAATGACTTCCTCATGGCCCTGCACATTAATTTCACCACTTTCTTGAACCTACCCACTTTGCCAACATATATTGATGGAAAAACTTCAAGCAGCGAGGTGTAACTGCTTGTTGGACGTGCTATTGTGAATTCTCCAGCGAGGAAAACTTCCACTATGAAACGAGTACCAGAAACATATGCGTCAATGTATTCATAATCCCCAGATGGGCAGCCACCCGTTTTCTCCCACTTTGATTTGCAAAGACCTATTTAATTAGAATTCAAGGAATAAGGGCATGTTTGCTACGAAGATTCAACATCAACAAAATTTTAGCCTTTTGAATTGAAGAAAATGGAGACTCACCCGCGTCAAAACCTCTGAGACGCAACCGAGCCATTAAACGGCGTTTAAAATCCGGCAACGAGCTATTACCGATCTCAAGACAGGCCTCTTCAACCTCTGCATGAATGTTTCTTGTAATGCTATCCTCCTCATCAGAGTCTAATAAACTTTCCAAATCATTTTTCAACAATTCAAAATCTGCGTGGCAATTGTTTTCCAGTTCAGATTCAACCTCTCTCTCTCGATCATTCTCTTCAGCCTCTCCCTCTTCTCTCTCAAGAAATGAATTCACAAGATCAGACAAATCCGTCAAGCTTTCCGGCGAGTGCTCGCTGCCGCTGCTCTCACACTCTCTATTTTTCGCCGCCGCTTCTTCAAAAACAGCCGCCAGCCTTTTGAATTTCACAGGGATTCCCATCATTCTCTATTGTTTTTAATCTTTAAACTTTAATGGTGCTTTATCCCTTTTGAAAAAGAATATGATTGAAGTGAAGACGACCTGATGGCAGTTTATGCTCATATAGTTCTGTCGTAATTATGGTAATGAGATATGAGTATATAAGAACATAATGGTGATGGTGAAGACCACAGACTTGTGATGGGCATATTCTTGTTTAGGTTTAAGGGCGCAGGCCAATGAATGTGGCCGGAAAATAGAACCTAGTTCAAGAGTCAAGTGTATTACATATAAATAATTTAAACTGGGTAGGGACAGTAGAAGAATCAGGGGCTGGTAATATATATTGGAAAAGAATGCATCATAGATTTGTTTGATCTTCAGTCACTGCCAAGAACTCCACCAAGTCAACGGTACAATTACGAACTAGTCGTCCTATCAAACTATACAATTTTTGACATGGAAGCCCCACACACACACACACATTTTTTAAAAAAGGTCGCTAGACCAAGCAGCTGATGAATATTCATGTACGTGAAAATGAAAAATGGAACTACTAGTTTCCATCTTATTGGTTGATCAGTAGTAGGGCTGCACAAAAAAATCGCGAAACCGCAAATCGAATCGAAACTGTTGAGTTGAAATCGTTGGTTTGGGTCTACATGGACCCTTGGTTTCTTTTCCCTCAAATTGAACCAAACCATTTTGAAATGGTTTGGTTTAGATTTTGATTTTCAAAAACCGCAAAAAATCAAACCGAACCGTTTTCAATTTTTTTAATAAAAAACTAATTTTATTAACTTAAAAAATTTTACAGTTTCACTTTTCAAAAAAAAAATATCAATTTAGCAATACAAATTATAACTAGCCTATTGAAATAATCATAAAAAGTAAATTAAATTCATAATTATTAGCCTATGATTTAATAGGTTCATAACACATGTCCTCACCCGATATCTAAACTAAATTAAAATTATTTCAAAATCATGTGAAATGAAAAAAAACATATTTTCAACTATCCAAATCATAATTTAAGATAACCACATCAGTAAATCACGTTCAAATTTTCAAAAACCCTAACATAAGCTCTCATTTCCTTAACATATAAAGTTTGTCTACCACTACTAAATGAATCGTCAGTCACCTTTGCCTATTATTCTATTAATCTTTACCTGAATCGCCTTTTTTCTCTCTTCTCTTTCGATAAGTCTTAAATTCTTATTCAACTCATTTTTCATTGCTCTTTCTTTTGTTTGTTTTTTTGAACTTATTATATACATGTGAGTTGTGGTTTTGATAGCAAAAATGATTGTTTGTGGGCCTAGATGATTAATGAACTTGTTTTTTAATTTGAAAAGAACGAATGATGAAGCGTATTGATTGTGTGAAAATGTTAAAATTCCCTAACTAGTACTACTAACTTTTACTTTACATCTCACTAGCAAAATGAAAAAAGAGTTTTAATCAAACTATAATAATAGAATGTAATTCTACATTTACCAATCGCTATATAACAATATGAATGTCAAACAAGAAAAGGTTAATAAAAATGAAGAAATATGTATTTGTTCTATTAACATCTTTTAACTACTAATTTCGAAAATAATTTATTCATGGGTTTCATGGTAAATATGAATATAATTTAACATTATTAGTTCTCAGTTACACTTATATATAACTATGTTCAATACATTATAATAATTTCGAAAGGTAAACCGCGGATTAAAACCGAACCAAACCTCAAATTATGGTTTGATTTGGTTTGAAAAATAAAATGGTTTAGTTTGGTTTGAAAAAATCGCAACTCGTCAAAAATGGTTTGAGTTGAAAATATAGCACAAATCGTCCAAATCGAATCGCGTTCACCCCCTAATCAGTAGCAAGTCGGTATCCAATCTATAAAAATAAGCTAATTAATCTTAAGTTTTCGCTACAGTTACACTGCAAGTTGTCAACGCAGAAAATTGTTTAAATCTTTGCTAAATCATGATACGCTCTCACATTCAATTTTATGAAAATTGATATTATTACTCAACTTAAATTGGTGCCCAGAAATTAGAAATTGTGCATGATTCATGGATAAAATGTAGATTTAGATGCCGATTATACTGCTGTGAATTATTATGAAAGGTTAATAACTAAAACGCTCCATTTTGAAGATTAGCGACTTGCTATGGAATAATATAAGTTGGGGGCTGTTGTTGCATTTCTTTTTCCTACATAAAAATATAGTATTTTAGATTATTTGACAAATTAATTTTCTTTGGGTTGGTAGATGCGGAGGCACGACATTGTAAATTAACTGGCATGGCCAAGTTCATTGAACTTAGAATTAGTCTATATACATTGAATCTGTCGTCGAAAAATCACTTTTTTATCATAATTATTGGATGCATCATGAGATGTATCTGTGGGAAAATTTATGTTCTCGAGTCGTATGTGACCTTGTTTACGGATAGATGCATTTGAATGACATAACTTATCCTCTACTGAATAACTTTATGGTTAATTTTGATCTCTTAACTACCTACAAATGAAACGGTAGAAGGGAAAAAAAAAAAAAAAAAAAAAAAAAGGTTGTGTTTGGTGTACATAATTTATGTACAGAGATGGTGTCCACACTCCTTATAGGTGATGGGACCTGTGCGTGCCTCCAACTTATGTGAGGGATGTGGATATCCCTATATATAAAAATTATGTACACCAACACTTTTTTGAAAAAAAATAAAAATTCTTAGTTCTCTTGTGGCATTCATGGCTAAGTTCAGGTGTCTAATTGCGATCGATTGGCTTGTGGGGGTCAGAAACCTATGAGTAGAAAAAATCTAGTTTGGTACTATTAATAGTACACTGGTAACTTCTGTGGTCTACCACCTTGATGTAGGTTGCTTAGAAGATTCAAACAAGTGAATTTTGTTCAATTCTAGTACAGTCATAGAAGATGACAACTTCGACATTTGACATCGATTAAATTCTTAAACACATAGAATGAAGAAAAAGAGTTTGGACAAAGAATCTCAACTCGACGTGCAAAGCTGGCCATTACAATTTAGAAGTATCTCAAAATAATCAATAGATAAGAAAGAGAAATTTGAAAAAATAACGCTCATCCAAATATACCAAGTGACAAACATTTTTTTTTTTTTTAAATACAAAGGCGTCAAATACACCAAAGGCAATCACTTACATTTTCAGTTTTAATTTTTATTAAAGTGTGTTCCATTGATTTTTGGGTAATTAGCGCAAATCTCCACTAACATTTGCCTCTGTGGGGAAATACCCCTATCCTTTCATTTTGACGGAAAACCCTCTTAAAGGACCTTTTCCGTGCGGAAGAACCCGTACCATCCATTCCGTATTTCCGTTAGTTGAGGTGTTAAGTCCACTTCAAACGACGGAAATTAAAAAGAGATAATTGCAGTAGCGATTCTAAACATTTTTTTTTTTTGTGCATATTATACCTAAACCTTTTATTTGACTAATTTTAAAGGGTGAAACTGTAACTTTATAATTTTCACTTAAAATAATCAAGAAAACTGCTCTCCTACACATTGCATCTCTCTTTACCTGCACCCCAATTGATATCAGAATGTATAAAAACAATCAGTTTGTACAGATGAACAACTTTGTTAGCCATACTTCGTCAAAGTTTCTCAGCAGCAATGATGCCTGGTCTTAGAAACTAGTTGAAACTGTGATTGCCCCTCGGGGCATATCCTAATGGTGCAAAGGATAGGAGTGAGGTAGTCTCAGCTTTGTTGACAGTCGCAGTGTGAAGATTTGATTCTTGAAATATGGAATTGGACTTTTTTTAGGCATCAGTGTATGGGCAAACTCTTGTTTCCTGACCTGCTAAGACACATTCCGCGATTTACTCCCTCATGATGCTCCAAGGACGAGGCGAGGGGGCCCTCAAGTTTCGAACCTTTTAGTTGAAACTGTGATTCTCAACTTCGTTTTCCTAGGCTAAAATCTTCACCTAATTAGAGTGGTACTAGGGTTCCTAAATTTTCCTCCCACTATGAATTCTAGCCTGAACAAGTTGGATTCATGATTACAATCAGGCTATATGTACAAATTTTTTTGACAGAAAATACTAGGCGTTGAAAGATGAGAGAACATAAAAAAACAAAAATTTGAAATTGAAACTGGAATTTCTAATCTTTTCAAAAAGTGCAAATGAGTTTAACTGGCTCGATGAATTTACCCTTCGGTAAAAAAGCACGTGAGTCATTTGACCTAACAACTAAAATGGATGTAAACTGTGAAGTAGTACTGAGCCTGCTAATTTCTTTACGGTTGAGGGGAAAAAAATGCGAGGAAAAATTGATTAAGGATAAGATCATAACTTTCATGAAAGGATGGAGGACTAAATACATATTGAGTGCAATGCTTAGAATGAGATCACTCAACTATATTCCATGCTAGTCTATGTTTAGAGCAAACATAGGATTCGAGTCTACATTTCCGTTGAAACAAAAAAAAAAAAAAAAAAAAAAAAAAAGCAAATGCTTGGCCGCTGCACATTTTTTCCGCTACAATGAAAAAAAGAGAATTGCAAAACATTCTTCTTTGCGACTCTCTATCAGATCTCTCATGCTTTAAATATAGGTGTAAATTTCAAGTTTTCTAAAAGCGAGCAGATTATGAGGTAATCTAAATTTTCGTTAAAAAAAAAAAAAAAAAAAAAAAAAAAATGTCTAAGAATTTGAACTCTGTCCCAAGGATTAACCAGCTGATTGAACTTTTCATTGCAGCCTAAGACAAAACAAGCAGTACACATCAATGAAATAAATGACTAGATCAAGAAGGCTGCAATCAAGATTAATAAGAATTGACTGTGATACATGAATTCACTTGTTCTAAAAAGGTCAGAACCCAAAGTAAGACGATTACAAAGACAAAGAAAAAGATTACAAAAGAGGGTTCTGCAAACAAATGTATTACACCTTAACTAAAAAAAGAAAAAAGAAAAAAGAAAAAAGAAAAAAAAAACCATTTGTTTTTAGTCAGAACATCAAATGCAATACAAGCTCAACGCAGTTGCAAAACCAAAATAAAAAACAGTCCAATACTTAGATCTTGAACCATTTGGATATAAGGATTCCTCAAAAATTTCGACTTTTCAACATCAGATGACAGAAACATAAATTAGGACAACAAATTGACCAAGTAACCATATATTGCAGTAATCATCTTCCCAGATCTAAAGATCAATCTTGAAATGTACATCAGACTATTAAACTTATAGGCGACTCTGGATAATACGATGCATCAACCTTTAATACAGTGTCCTTCATGTCCCCATTGTTGGACGATTGAATCTTATTCAGATCGAGTATGAAAGGCAACTTAATAGATTTACATTCTGGTTCTGTGATTTAGTATCAGACTACAATAGATTCCTGCACCACAGGGTTTATCTGAGCTTGAGCTTCAACGACAGGCTCGTCATCTTTGACGGGTTCATTCTTGATCGGTTCGACTTCTGCCTTCTGTTTTTGCATATTTGATTCAGCTTCACTCATTTCCCGGGATAAGTTGCTCAGCCGAGACTTAAATTCACTTGTTTCCTTGGATACAATTGTCTTATGAGATAAAACGTTTCTCTTTTCATTGGATAAGGTAGTTTTCTCAGAAGGCAACCGAGGAAGAGATTTTCGTGACGAATTCTTGACATGGCCCAGAGGTCCTTTGGTAGGATTATTTTGTGACAGTTTCTCATCCAAGCTTAGCCTACCTAGGATGGCATTGGAATCGCCATTTTCTTCAGAACTGGTAGTTGGTGAACTCTTTTTCCGACCAAGCTTCGGAGATTTAGGTCTTGTCGTAGGTATCTACATCAAAGTAGGATATCGATACAAGGTAATTAAACCAAAGGTAAAACATTGTAACTACTGCTTGAAACCGACTGCACAGGTAATTTCATGTTATAATGAAGGAGGGAGGGAGAAGTAGAGAGAACAAATTAACATACCTTATCCTAGTGTTAATATGCAATTTTAATTCTATAAATTTTCATAAAACACTTTCTAAACATTCTCATTCTGATATCAACAAATATTTCACCATGAATATTCATATAATAATTAGCTTAACTACCACGGTACACCTTCCTCACAGGCCCAGTTGTTAGTGCATACTAATGCCATTGTGGTACCGTAAATTTGATAGGGAGGATTTAACAGCATTGGACAATATTAAAGAAGAAAAAGAAGAGTGTCTAGCCTTGGTCGATACTGTGTACCAACCATGCATTTGATGTTTTATTGAAATTCCAAATTACCGTCTTTGAGCCCCAAAATATCAAACCGACAGCCTCCAAATTCCACCATCATAGTACCTCCAGTTCCATTTGGAATAATCACCCATTATCACAACACAAGTATATGCCACCATCACTACTGAACAATCATAAAATGACCACCTGTGCCAACATCGGAATCAGGAATGCCTGGACCAACACTAACAGAACCCCACACCAATTTCATAAAACTGTCATACCTTGCACATACCACATAAAGCCACCACTATGCCAACATCAATGTTGGGAACACAATGTTTCTACTCAAATTTGGACTCAAGGACACAATTTAGAAGAATTTTAGATCTATGTTTGGATGACAGGAGTCTCGCTACATGAGATTTAGTGCAAGTCTCATTACCAGTGCGTGGAGGCCAAGGACCTAGAGATGACAGGATAGCTAAATCAGGGGACACTTTTTCTTTAGTCTATATTGAAAACAGCACAGTTTTTTTTTTTTACAACTTTTCAATAACAGGTCAGATCTTTTTGATTTCATCCTTTATATCCAGATGCAATTGTACTAGGTTCTAGCATGAACAGCATTTTATCAGAATATATCATGCATCCAAATCCAGTCAACCAAGTTCAAAAGCAAAGAGACATAATAGAGAGACAGGGAGGAGGCAAGGTGGCTGCTCAAAAGTATGTTTAAAATTTACCATACAACATATTCTAGTTTAGCAATTATATTTTCACAGAGTATGCCATAGATAAAAGATTGTGCTTTTAAAATTTGTGTGTCGATATAGGACCTTCTTTAGTTCCACCTTTGGTGGTGGAGGTTCCTGATAGAAGCTAGGCATTGGTGTGGCTTTGAATGTCAGACTTTTCCTTAACCTTTTAATCTCAGCATCCTGTGTTTCCTATTCATAAGCAAAATAAGAAAAGATAAAAAAAAACTCATTTGCATGATCATATCCACCATTTTAAATCTGAATCAGCACCAAAATCTCACCTTAGTCTTGGCTTGCATATTGTTCTCCTCTTCTTCCTTTGCATGGATCTTTTCCTCAAGTTTCGAATAGAACTACTCAAAAATAAAGGAAAATCTCAGGACCACATCATGCGGGAAAGACAGAATAGTCAGTATTGATGTAAAAGCTAACCTCTCTTCTCTTTTCAGCCCTTTCATTACATCTAAAACTGAAACTATAGCTCGGAAGAGTACCAAATCTGTGAGGCTTGCCATCTCCAGCAGTACGACTTCTATGATGTCCTTAAGGATAAACAATAAACAACGTTACATCACAAAAGTAGCACTATGTGTGTGTGTGTGTGTGAGAAACCCTTTTTATGAAAGGAGATAATATATAAAATTATGTAATAAAAAAGGATACATTGAGGACTTTGAATTTTCTTCAGCTTTATTTGTGGATCCTTTTTTGAGTGGCTTCAGTTTAGACTTGTCCCTGCAGCCAGGAAATTACGGTTCACAGACATCTGAGGAAAGAAGTTATCGTGATACATAAAATTCAACAGAAATTCTAGATAAATAAAAGAACGCGATTTCGGAAATGTCATTGGAAGGTTCCCACCAGAGATATTCCTGCATTCTATCACACAGAAATATAGGTACAAAAGCTAGATCAAACATAAATAACTATCAGAATAAAAGAAAATTTAACAATTAGTGAAATATAACATACAGAGTTCCTTCAAGCTGCATGCCACTCGTGGAAGACAGTTTTGCATCAGAATGTACAGTCTGCTGCGAGAATATAGCAAATATTTACAATACCCAGTTCAAATGAAGATTACAGCAAACAGTAATATACAAATAAAACATCTTTGCAAGGTGGAATAATGCACTTTTTACCTTAGAATGGTAAGCATTATCTCTAGCAGGTTCTGGTTTCGTGCTTTGGTCAGCAGCTTGCCCCTCGTTTGATCTGTTTTTTGTTCCAAGAGAAGTCTGTTTAGACTGTGATTCTGATGCATGGGTGCCATTTGAAGCAACAGAACATTTTGACACATCTTTTCCATCCGTATTCTTGTTTGTCCTTGACATTGCAGAAGGTCTCTGACTTAAAGGCTTCCCATTCTTAGCCTTGTTCATGCCCTTCAGTGGTCTGGAATTCTTAGACTCTCCAAATTCTTCGGCATCAAGTTCCTAGAAGTACATACCGTGGTTTGGAACCAATCAGTAAAAAATATTTCACCAAGCAAAAGATTCAAAATCTCTTACCTTGGGGATTGTTACATCATTGCTATCTGGTGGCAATTTAGTGTCATCCGAGATATCTTGTACACGACCAAGGGTTTCATCATCATTTGGTTTCACAAGATTTTCAAAATTCTCGCTCGATCCACCAAGTTCAAAACCAGCATTGAGAATTTCATTCAGTTTTTCAGAAGTCACTTCTTCTCCGGAGGTAGGGAGTTTCTGGTGAACACTGGTCTCCACTCCATTTGCAGAATCAGATATAGTATTATTGGCATCCATTTCACTCTAGCACCTAAAAAATTTGTAAACACCCACGTGCCACAAGCCTTAGAAAATAACAGAATGTACCTCAACTAAAATGAATCTTTTGTGTATAGTAGATAATTAATAAATGTTCCTTCATTTCTTAAAAGTAGTATCAGTCACATATGTGTAAAAGAAATGTTCTTTAGTAACAATCAAGCCCCTCATTTCAACACGTGCTGAAATTTAATTAATTCAAATGAGGGCATGTATGGAACAAAACCCTCGCCAGATGCGGCATATTATAATATTACATCAAATGAAACATAATTTAAATCCTCATGAACAAGATAGCATGCAGTAAGTACTAAACAGAACTCAAAACAGGTCTTCTTTAGCATCAAGAAGAATTAAAAAACATAGATTCATTTATTCCCACTATCTGGCAAACCAAACAAAATCCTTTTCCATAAAATCATCAAAATGAAAAAGAAATCTGATACTAATTACAATACATAAATAACAGATTAACCAAATGCTTCAACCAATAATCTCAAAAAACCCACACACTTAACATAAAGTTAGAACATCTCAAATAACCCAGACACTTAACATAAAGTTAGAACAAATGGTAAAAATTAAAAAAGGAACAGAATAGCAGAATATACTCACTAGATCTTCAAAGCCACCCCCAAAGATCCAGTCTTTACCCATTCCAGGATCCAATTCTTAAAACATAAATCAGAAAACCCATTTCCAGTTCACAACAACCCATTACTATCCCCAATATGAAATAACTGCACACATCCCCAGGTAAATATAGCAATGATGAACATAATTGCTTTTCAACACTTAAAAAGACTTACCCAGAACAGAATATGGAAGGAGAAATCAAAACGCCATTAATCAGCAAGGGGATTGAAATGATCAGAGAGATTCTTGAGTGGTTCTGGACTGGTGTTTGAACTTAATTTTGAAATGATTTTCGGATCTGGAAGGGTTTTTGGTTTTTGTTTTTCCTTTCTATCTTTCTTGCGGGAGGTCGAGTTAATTTTTTCTTCCTTTTTTGGTTTTTCTTGAAATTGAAATCCTATCTCGTGTTAAAATCAGAATAGGGAGTAGGAATAGAGAGGCTAGGTCTGTTTGTTTCTGGTGGCATATGTGCGACCATCACTATTCAAATCCATTCCAGGTCACTTTCTGGTAAGAGAGGGGGCATAGAAAATTAAGGTAAAGTATGAGCCCACTTTGGGGAAGAATGTATTTTAAATTAGTGGATCGATATAAAATTAAAGAAAGAATTTGAATTTACATGTAATATTATTTTATTGAAAAATATGTGATTGAAAATAAATTTTAAAAAAATAAATTGGTCAAAAAAGCAGCTCAAGCAATGACTTATATTATAGCTATGTTTGATTTAAAAATAATGTTATATAGCACAGTGATGCTAGAACATCAGAGTACGTGACATTATATGATAAGTTCAATTAAATATGAAATTATATGATTAATTTAATTTTAAAAGAGACTTAAAGTCACCTAAACTATTATTGTAACACTAGTAATATTAAATTGCATTACTGATAATTTAAATAAAAATTATATTTTCAATAGATATTGATAAAAATTTAATTGAATCTATTGTTCAAAAGTTGTGAATTTTATTAAACATATGTTTAAAATTAATTGTTAATTTTGATTTAGATTTTAATCAGTTTTTTAATTGAACAAAACTCCACTATATTTTTTTTTTCCCAACTTACCTTTTACTTGTATAATTAGATCAAACCTGCTATAAGTTTCTCATTTCACTAATCATGATTTTCAATTAATTTTTTACTAACAAAATGTACTCTTTTTAAAAAGTAAATGTTAGCTTATACTTTAAAAGGTAACTTTTAAGTACAATAAAAGGATGCTCAATAAATAGCCATGTCAATGTCTAAGTAGCAATGGAAACAGTCTAATCTTCAGCTCATGAATTTAGAATGAATTACTTAAGAAAAGAAATATAAATTTTATTACAAAGCAAGTAGAAATGTCTAGTATTTCAAAATCAATCATGTTTCATGTACAATCTTTTTTACAACATTGTTGACAACATGTCACGCGACATATTATTATTGGACAGTTTAAAAAATAATTAATCTTTCCAATCAATATTTTTTGGACACATACAACATCATCAACAATATCGTCAAAAATCAATGTACAAATGGCATTTTCTTTTTAAAATTAAAAATGAAAGTTGTCAATTAGAGAAGCCCTAAGAGGGGACGGTATGTGAAAGGCAAGGAGAAGGAATACAATTAGGACTTCACTTTTAACATGCCATATTAACACGTAATTAAGGCTCAATTTGACAACCATTATTTGAAAAATTAAAAAGTTTTGAATAGTTTTTTTCTGGAAATGTGTGGTTAAAAAGTAATAAAATTTTATTAGTTCGTGTGTAGAATATTTTATTGTGTGAATGTGTGGTGATGAATGATACTGTAACAAACAATTTAAATTTTTAAAGTTTGTCAAACAAGGGCTAATTTGTAGTTTAGAAGATTTTGGTGTTGTAATGAACGTTAAACCGGAGTTCTTCTTAGATAGGTTGCTTTAACTCAATGCTTTGCTCATAACTTACTAATCACACAGTAGATATGCACGATTGACTTTGCACATTCAGTTCTTTAGGCATTTGCATATCACCTCGATATGAAAAAGCTTGTTCAATCTTCTTTCAATTGTTGGCAAGTTTAATATTATTCAATACATTACTAATTTTTATATGGCTTATTGAAAAATAATATATATACACACACATGAGAAAATGATCTCCTAAGCATCGGTGTTTAACTTATATTAAGCACCAATGACATGACATACCATTAAATTGATGAATTATTAAATACATGGGGCCTATCATTAACTTAATAATTCACCAATTTAATGATGTGTCATGTTATCGATCTTAACATAAATTAAGCGACAATATTTAGGAGATCATTCACGTGTGTGTGTTCAGGCCTTGTGACAATTTGAAAACAATTTCCGTACGCACAAACACATAGGAAACATATATATAAATGCCAAATTTAGTAAATATTAAAACATACATTTCATTCTTCAAGTAATATATTGCCAAAAAAAAAATCTATTATGTTTTCATTGAAAATTGAGTTTAATAATAATAATAATATATTGTGACACAAATTGAATCTTAAATTAATATATTGCAAAAATTCTTTTATAGCATTCAACGAGGATTGAGATTTAATCCTTTCTTTAATAGGGTTGAAAATCTACAAAAAAGGTCAATATATCAATTTTATTTTATTTTTCCTCCTGGTACCTTTCTTTATATTGTCCACCATGTACCAACTATTGGAAGTTGGTGGATGAAACTGGATTAGCGCATACTGTATATGTAATTTAGATATCAGATTTAAATATATTGTATATGCAATATATAGTTTAACGTATTTGTAGGTAGCTTACTGTATATGCAGCTTACCGTATTTTGCAACCTAATGTATTTGCAGGCAGTTTACCGTATTTGTAGTTTACTGTATATGCTGTTTACCGTATTTGCATATATTGTCTTTACCTATTTAGATATTGTATTTTGATATACCGATTTTTGCACTTACACATACCGAAATTGTAGAACACCGTATATGCAGTGAACAAGACACAATCTAGTAGATTTAATTTTCGATAGAATAAATAAATTAATTTGATCAATTAATCTAGCTGGCCAAATAATACAGATTAATTTTTAATAAATATAAATAGAACAACAACATAATCAAACTGCAAATTACATGAAACACACGAATAAATTGCAAAAATATTAAAGAAACCCGAGATCTGTGCGAGCACAGTTTTCTTAAAACAGATTTGTCCCCTCAACGTAAGTGCTTGGAATTTAATCCCAGCGTTTATTTTTTAGGATACAACGATAAAACTAGAAGAATCTGAGCACCACAAATACTACTCCAGCGAACTTATTTGTATCCGAACAATATCACCATCCAAGCAAAAACTGTAAATGCAAACGGTGAAATTTCGTGTGTTTTCTAGTGTGAGAAGATGCAAATAGAGAGATTTTCGTGTGTGTCAATTGTTGGAATAACATAAACCTGCCACTCTATGGCAATAAACATTGGAGTCAAACTCAAAAGTCAGATGGAGAAAGCCAAAAAAAAAAAAAAAAAGATACAAAACGTGGACACTCCAAACGAACTAATTTTTGCTCCCTTCGATCCGACATTCGTGGACGCGAGTCGCGCCCTCACACAAGTTTAAGGTCCGAAAGATATTTCGTTTCGTGATTTGCACCCCCTACGCGTGCACATAGAGAGAGTCTATATGCTACACGTGATTACTCCCTTCCAATGTGTAGCCATATATAAAGTGGTTAATGTTTTCTTCTTTTTCCTATGTGAGACAAATCTTATTTTCCCACATAAACCATCTTCCAATGGTCAACTTTAAGTTCCAATATCTCATTCACCCAAGCTTCATTTTTGGCAAGTAAATATATAGTTTTGATGTCTCATGGAGAAGAAAATGGATCAATTTTGATCTTTCAAATTGGACCAACGAATACCATCGAAAATTGTGCCAAAAACAAGTCATTTACTCATTTTTTCCAACACCAACAACATACATGTCATTACTTGTGAGTTGAGCAAAACTGATATCAATCTTTATGGAATATTTACAATTGATATTAGTGACAATATGAAAACAATATTTTGTTGAGAATCTAGGCTTATTTTCAGATTTATCCCCAAAATCCTTCTTCAAAAAATCAAGAATAGATAAATAGATGAAAAAATAAATAATGCTAGAAAATCACAATTAACTCACGTGAAAAATTCTAAAATTGGGGGAAAAAACATATTCCGAAATTCTAAAACTGAGAAAGACTGACTACTTTGAAAAATAAAAGTGAAAATACAATTTTTCTCCCATTTTCCTTTCTCTTCTTTTTTCTCTTCCATATTGGAGCCTTTATTGCATTGTACAACTTTTCAACAACCTAAACACTGCTTATATACCGTGAAGAGAAAGAAGATAACAAATTTTGCCCTTATGGATTAAAATGAAATTTTTAGTAGATTTTGATAAAAGTTGATAAAATGTGTGGTTAAAAATTTTTGAATCTCACGATATCTGTAGTTAAAATTAATTGTTGACTTTAACTTAAATTAAAATCAAGACTTTAATCAATACCAAACAAGGGATTTTAACTTCTTCAATATGTCTAGACTACCATTGTTTTTCAAAGTCGTTAATTAAAATTAATTATTGATTTTAATTTAAATTAGAATCAAGATTTTAATCAATTCCAAACAAGGATTTTAACTTCTTCAATATGTCTAGACTACCATTGTTTTTCAAAGTCGTTAATTAAAATTAATTATTGATTTTAATTTAAATTAGAATCAAGATTTTAATCAATTCCAAACAAGGATTTTAACTTCTTCAATATGTCTAGACTACCATTGTTTTTCAAAGTCTAGTTATATTCTTTGTTTTTAAAATTGAGTAACGTAACCTTACAACAGTTCCAAGACATTTGCATGTTAATTTTTGTCTCTGCAACTAAGAAATGCACCAAAAAATGTGACAAATGACACGTGAGAGAGGGAGCAGAGCACGTGATGCACCTATAACTATAAGGTGAGGTTGCCTGGGTGCATGGAGAGGTGGCCCGTGCATGATGTATTGCACCAAGTCTTCCAAAACATTCTTCAACAACCCACGTGCGAGGCGTGCCCCATCCGCCATATGTATATATTCATACATATTTGTATGTCTATATATATAGATAAACAAGAACAAGTGGCTTAAAATATTATTTAGTGCTTGTTCGAGAGTGATTTTTGTATATAATGTATAGTTATAAGAATCTTGCTACATGTACACTATGGTGTACATATTAGTTTACACTTTGTCACTTATCATTATCCTATTGGACAGTTTAAATTTCAAACAATTTTTTCATCTAATTGACACTTAACAACAATATGTCAACCAAAGTGTTAAAAATCAGTTTACAAATAGCAAAATTCATAGTTATAAAGTAGAGAAAAACATGGAAAAGTGTGAAAAATGGATTTTGTGGAGAATGCGTTGTTGAAAATATTTGTAAGAAAAAGAGATTTCAAATAATTAGAGCACTTAATATTTATAAGTGCTCGTTAGTCAGTAATTTATGTTAATTTTAAGTTTTTAATGAATTTTTTCTTAACAAAATATGACAACAATAAAATGGTAAATTTGATTTATAGAGAGAGACAAGCAATTACCATGAGGAAAATAAAATGACAGTTATAAAGAATCAATAAAGTATATAAGTAAACATATAGTGGCGAGAAACATGAAGATGTCACATGAAATATAGCACTACTTAGCTGGTTTTCTTTGATCTATATTCATTGACCAGAGGTTAGGCCCCATGTGTGATGTGCCCCTCATAAGTACGTATTTTATTTATGTTTGAAATGCTCAACCTCCTTGGTGGTTGGATTTACAAAAGAAAAATGGAAAAATACCACTAAATTTTTTTTGGCTAACAAAACAAACAAACTTATTATTTCATGAATAAAAAAATTGATCCCAACAAGCCTTACATGTAACACACCTAATTTATGACGTCAAGAATGGTCATTAGTTGTTGGAGACTGACGACTGAATTCAATAATCTACTAGTGATATGTGTAATATCGTTTGGAGGGTGAGGAAGAAGCACATTTCAACTCACCATCAACTTAGACTTGGATCTTGTTATAAAATCGAAAGAGGTAGATATGTAGACAAAGTCTAAGATCGCCAAATAGATTTTGACAAAAATAATAATTGATAAAAGTTAGAAATGATATAATTTGTCACCATACAAGTAAATTATGTATTTTCTTTTTGATGTATTAATTAAAAATATATCAAACTAGCTAATTTCTAATAGCACATTTAATTATATAATAAAAGATACGTTCTAAATATTGTATTTACCATACGTTTTAAGACAATGCACCCTACAAGCCTTAAATTATTGTGTTGGGACCATGGCTGGCTGCCACCAACCACCGGTCATCCATTCTTTGTACCATATAAGCCTTACATTATTGCATTGGGGTCACCGTTGATCATGGCTGGCCGCCACAAACCATCAGTCATCAACTATCATTTGTTACAAGTCATTGGGTACGTAGGCCGTGTTGAGAAAGAAACATATTCCCTCATCAATTTGTCCTATGTTTACAAAGCTCTATGTTGGGTAGTACCCCCTAATAAAACTTCAATGACCTTTGAACTGTCTTCTTTTGAAAATGGTATGTAATCCATGGAGCCTTTTCCCATCTTTCTCCCCTTTTCACTTTCTAATTATTACATTCACTCTTCAAAATTTAAAAAGAAAAGCAGGAATTGTGACTTTCAAGTCTGCTTTAATCAATCTCACATAATGTGTGTGACTGAAGAGTCAATTCGCAAATTTTCCTTCCTTTGACTGCTCTTCAAGCCTTCAAGTACCGATCTGTGTGGTGGCTTCGAGTGGAATGTCTTTGGATGAATATTAGTATTTATTTTAAAATAAAATAATTATACAAATTTAAAAAATAAATTAAATTGATTAAATAATTAAATAGTCGCGGAAACCCAGAGGGATCCGATAATTATTTGAGGAGCACAAAATTTACATCTCCAACCTTGCACCAAAATTTACATCATTTTGAAATTGCAAAAAGGGAGGCATTTTATTTTTTATTTTTATTATTATTTTTTTGGCCGTTCACTAATACCATCTCCAACCCTACACCAAAATTTACATCATTTTGCAACAAACTAAAAATTATTTCCAACCCATTACACAAAATGAACAGTGTTTATTCATTTTCTTCATTTCTTTTATTTTTAACAATTTATATAGCTAAAAAAATATTTATTTATTCGATTTACTACTACATAAATTACTACATGCATAATTATGTTTCATTTACGAAAATATGAAATTATTTTTAATATATTTTAAAATGTTACAATTAATAAAAATACCACAACTAAGAAAATATGAAATCATGTTATTGAAAACAACGTAGTATATTTCAAATTTCGAAATTATGGTACAGCAAAGTCGACCTAGTGTCATAATTTAATTATTGGAATTCATTTATTCATCCCACAAATGTTCAATTAATGCATTTTGAAGTGCAATGTGAGTATCTTTATCCTTAATTTGTCTATAACGAGCAAGGAATTATTGGAAACGTTGATTTTCATCTTCAACATTAATCATGTATGTTTGCATTTTAAAACTTTTTGAGTACCTTTATTTTAATTCGTTCATCTATTATTATTGATTATGCGATTAAAATTTATTATAAATGATGTCATCAATAATAATAATAATAATAATAATAATAATAATAATATATTTTCCTTAAAACTAGCTTAAGCTTCCTTTTTACTAAGTTAGTTAGTTTGCCGCCACTATACCCAAAAATCGGAAATAACAAAGATCTGAATCGAGGCTTTGAAGGCAAGGCAACTCGCACTACACTGACTAGCTGAGACTAGATTAGAGTTACAGTACTGGTCCATGAACTCCTTCGTAGGTTATCTCCCCTAAAGCCAGAGAGTAATGAAAGAAAAAAGGGTAATTGGCACAAAACGTCCCTATCTTTCGAGATTATTGTGGAAAATGTCCATACCTTTCATTTTTTGACATTTTTGCCCCTATTTGTACCTTTCTTTGCGCTGGACATCCTTTTCACCATTTTTTGACGTAAAATAACTAAAATACCCTCATATTTATATAAAACAAAAAAAAAGGGAAAGAAAACGAATTACAATCATTCTCCCAAACTTTATGAAAAGTGCAAATCAATCCCCGAGCCTTATTACTGAACCAACACCTGCAAAAATTTATACCTGATGCTTTGGGTAATCATCTCTGGTGTTTGCTCAAATGACAGCACATTGCAACTAGAAATCCACGAGTTAGTTTCACAATCTTCTTTGAATAGGTAATTAATTAATTATCTTTGTTGATTCTATTTATCTTGAATGGGTCTTTTTAATTGTTTATTGTTAGTTTTTTCTTTAAGCTGATTCTGGTTGGTTTTAATATTTTTTCTTGCCGCAGAATGAATCCATCAATTGAGGAAGAAATAGATTCATGAGTTCCTCGATTTGTTGAGTGTATTTTTTTTTTTTTTTTTTAGCAATAGATGATTACCCGCAGCGATACCCACAAATTTTGTGAAATTGAGCCAATTTTGATTGGATTTTCCTCTCCGACGACAGCGCCGGAGCCAATCTTTCTCATAACATGGCAATTCGGGCCAGCTAGACGAAACCTGTTCGGGTATCAAAATTGACGGTGTAATTTTGGTTTATCCATTCCTTGGTAACGATGAACCGGACAAAATTTGGAGCTTCTTTTGCCCGGAAACGATAGGGTTGACTGAAGTTCTTTCCGGTGATTATCTTTATCTGAAGTTCTTTCATTTTTTTGTGCTGTTTATTATTTGTTCTACATATTTTTCGTATTTTCAATTTGGCCGACTACTTTAGAAGTCTCTGATTTTGAGTTCGGGCACCTCTCAGCTTTTGGAGTGGTTCGAATTCAGTTGCTTTTGGGTTTCTTCCAATTCTGCATTGGGTTCTACTTAGATTGGGCTTCCCAGGTCAGTTTTTGGCAGTTACTGGTTCGGCCAGCTTCATTTCAGATTGTGGTTTTGGGTGGTCTCGACAATGCTTCTTGCCTGTGATTGGTCTCTGTGTTGGCTTCAGTTCTCTTTGTGGTGGCACGGCTTGGGTGTTGTCGTGGCTGCTTGTTATCTTCTTTGTTTGAAGCTCACGTGGTCATCTTCATATTTGCAGGCGCCACGCTGCAAGTATTTTGTATGTGTTTGGGGTGAATTTATTCAAATTTAATTTTGAATCGTAAACTGCCATTCTGCAATTCACGTACTGGTCAGTGAGGTGTGGTGGGAAGAAGGTGGAGGGCGGAAGTGCGGGGGGCGGGGGGTGAGGGAAGAAGGTGATGTTTTATTGGGGTTATTTGCACTTTTAAAAGTTTTGGCCTATAGTTGCAATTTTTTTCCCTTTTCTTTTCCTTTTTGTTTTATTTAAATAAGAGGGTATTTTAGTCATTTTACGTCAAAAAATGGTGAAAAGGATGTCCAACGCAGAGAAATGTGGAAATAGGGGCAAAAATGCCAAAAAATGAAAGGTAGGAACGTTTTGTGCCAATTATCCAAAGAAAAAAGACGAGCATCTTTTTAGGTGTCCTTTCAAGACAAAGTCAATCAACTCATTCATATTAACAGCTGTTTATGTAAAAGATTTCTCATTATAATTTGTAATTTAAAAACAATAGATTATGCTTATTATTTCGTGCGTAGCGCTTGATTGTTTACATGAAGAAGTAGACGCCACAACAATTAATTATAGAAGTCACACAAACAATTTATGGCATGTTTGATATGGTGAATTGGACAATATAAAAGATGAAGGAGAAGTTAAAATTAAAATAACATTGATAATAATGTTGAATATTGCATACCAAACCTACCCTAATTGAACCGAGTCAAGACTAAGTAAGAATTCAAATAAGTACCAAACTCATATGACAAAAGAATATTGGTGATTGCATCCAATTCAGAAACTATTCAACTTCCTTGTATTATAATTTAACAGATAAAGAATACAGGTGCAAATATAATACGATTATTTTATTACGGTTTGTATCACAAAATTTTCTACTAATCTAAATAACATACAGAAAAACTACAAAAGCAAAGACCCGATTTACACGTGAATCTCTCCTCGGCAGCTGCTATCTTGGCCCTGAAAGGCGAACTGCGGAAAGATGGGCATCGCTGTTACAGTCTGATGGACCCCCCGACGAAGTGCCCTCGTCACTGATTGATTTGAAGAAACTTGAGTAGAGCCGGGAGCCAAGTTGTGAAGCGGTTGGCGGTTGAGGCACGGGACTGAGACGTTCAAGCATTTGCACGACTTTTGTCATTGATGGTCTGAGGTACATATCGTCCTGTATGCACCACAAAGCAACTTTTATTGCTACACTGACTCTCTCGTCCTCTTCATCTATTTTCAGCTTTGCATCAATAATTTCCTTCAACTTCCCTTCTTCCATCATCTTAAAAGCATAGGATGGAAAATGGGATTTCTCTGAACTCACAGCAGGATCATAGTTTTTTCTACCCCCAATTATCTCAAGCAACACCATCCCGTAGCTATAAACATCGCTCTTTTCTGATATGGCATAGTTTGTGATCCACTCGGGTGCAAGGTATCCTCTTGTGCCCCGTAATGTGGTGAAAACATGGCTCTGCTCTCTAGTCATAAGCTTAGCCAGACCAAAATCCGAGACTTTGGCCATAAAATTGTCATCAAGAAGCACATTCTCAGGTTTTATGTCACAATGAACGATCTTTACATCACAATCCTCATGGAGGTAAGCCAAGCCTTTGGCAGTGCCAACTGCAATATTAAATCTCGTATTCCAATCCAAAATATGTTCCCCGTTGTTTTTCCTGAAAAGCCATTTATCCAAAGATCCATTTGCCATGTACTCATATGCAAGAAGCCGGTGGGTTCCTTCAGCACAGAAGCCTTTGAGCCTTACAAGATGAAGATGATGGATCCTGCCAATGATACTAACTTCAGCTCGAAATTCTTTCTTACCCTGACCAATTCCTTCCAATTTTTTTACCGCAAGTCGAGTTCCGTCAAGGAGAGTCCCTTGATACACCGAACCAAACCCTCCTTGGCCTAGTTTCCTGCTGAAGTCACCTGTTGCAGTCTGAAGATCTTTGTAGCTAAACCGGATTGGCATCCCGGATAAACCTTCCAAGAAATTATCCTCATCTGAACTCTCTTTAGGAGACTCGGGCCATTTCTTGCTCTTCCGGTGGAAAACAAATCCCATGTAAAGAAGACCAAATATAACAAATATTGTGAAAATAATAATGATAACAACAAATGGGAAGCGTTTCTTGTCACCACGTCCTGTGTTTCTATCACTGCCTCCAGTTCCAGGGACTTTGATATACGAAAGATAGAGACTACCCTCCTCATTGGATCTTTGCAAGCTTCCTATCTGATCAAACAAAAAGCAATTTCCCAAACTGCTCTCGAAGAACATAGCACCACAAGAACAATTTCTGAGACAAGAATCTCTGCAACCATTTAAATCTGTTTTGGAAAATGGTTGAACATATCGAAGTGCAAAATAGCTGAGGCCATCTCCTGCATTTACGAGCTCCACAGGATTCTTTGAATTGTTACAAGATGGAAAAGTCCCCAATTTGCAAGAAGGAAGGGCTGGTGGACACTGGCACTTGTTACCCGTATAACAAACAAAATACGGATCACAGGCAGCAGGCAGGCTACACTGATCTTGTGGAATTCTTACTGATGAGGGAACAGAAGAACCTCCTTGAAGAAGAGTAAACGTGATGAAACCGTCTTCACCCAAAACCACCACCCAAGTTGCATTTGATATGGTATCTTGAGAAAATATAAACTGCCAAAGCAAGACTTTATCTTTGTCAAAGAATCGCCATGAATTCGCAGTAAGAGTTGCAGACGTGATGCCATCACCATCCTTATTGATTGTTCTTCTATTGTCTTTTCCCATAGCCCAGTATGGTTGTTTGGTTTGGAAACCTACGTAAAGAATCATATCCCCAGATTTAATCTCAAGGGAGTAGCTCAGGTTATTGGAATTGGGACTGCTTACAATTTTCATTCCTTCGGTAAACTCCTGATTCATCAAGAGAGTATCCGTAGGATGGCTAAAACTCTGCCACATTAAACTGCCGTCTCTCCCACGCAAAATCAAATTTCCTGAGTCCAGCAATTCCAATGTGGAGACGCCTTTATTAGCAGTATCCGATGACCAAACTTCCACTCCCCCCCTTTGTAAGTAAGCATTTCCGGAATCATCAAACACAAAGCTGTCTGAATTCTGAACTGGAGAATCCCTATTAGCAGACCAAACTACGGTTGAGGTACCCTTGTGAATCACAGCAATCAGAAACAAGGTGACGTCTTGGGTAGTGATGAACCCAAAGGCGAAATTCGTATTGTTGGACACTAAAAACAGCCCATCATTGTCAATCCAATTCATTTGAGATCCTTTGAATCCCGGCTTCAATTTCCCTATACGTTGAACACTAGACATACAGATTTGTGCCACAAAAAGAATAAACAAGCTTGTGATTTTCAGAATCCTCAAATTCCCCATGATCACGTCAACAGGTAGAAGACAGCTAATTCAAGAATTTCAGAGCCAGGAATAGGAAGAATGAAATGAAAAACTGATATTGTACTGTTCACAATATGAACTAAAAATCCCCCAGAAAATTGAATTTTGAAAAACCTCTCAACATTTTTGGCCAAAAAGTCACTTGAAATGTAAATTCTATTCTTAACCAAACATGCATTTAAGAGAAGCCCTAATACCAAATCTGATGTACCTGGATGGCTGGATTTACAACTGCAAAGATCAAATTTCAAGGCTCAAAATCATTGACCATGACGAAGATCAAACGAATTAGGAATAAGGGACAAGACGGGAATATAATGACTTGACAATACACAGGTGCTTATTGTTCATACAACCAAGAGAAGATCAGTGAGAAAATTGATTCCAGCTTGAAAACGAACAAAGATTAAATCAATAGAAGAATAGCCAAGAAAAAAGTAGACAAGATTTTGCAGGCAAATCAAGAGAGGCGGTGAAATTACACATACACATGATATACAAACCAGTACTGAAGGGTAACTATCAAGAATTCAATTCTTGGCTGACTGAGAACCCAAAGGTACAAGTGGATTTTGCAGACATGGTTTGATACCGTGTAACTACATACAGAATTAGGATGAATCTGAATTTGCATATGTCAAAGAATTGGAGAGATCTGAGATGGGACTTTGTTTTTTCACTGGACATGTCAAGAACATGTAGACAATTAATATATGGGTCATGACTCATCACCAAAAAATTGAAAAACATAATAAATTAATGGTTCATAGCTAACTTCTTGAATTGTTTAATGAATTGTTTACATATTCAATCAATATGTATGCTTTGTGTGTATAATTTGTAATCAGATGTGTGCGCTAGTTCATGGGTTGCCGGCTGAGTAGAGGGGTAGGGGTGAAGGTGGGTAATGAATGCTTTCTCAATTTTCAGAGTCATACAAAATCGAGAGTTTTCAAAGCCACTTGAAAATTTGTGGGCTACTATTTCATCTTGTTAAATGCAAGTTTGAGTCCCATTACAAAGAGAAACTTTGGTAAAATGTACTGTGAAATAATATTTTTTGGGAGAATGTATAGTTAAGAAAGAAAGAATTTTTTTTTTATTTCCGTATTATATTATGTTATTGATTAAAAAGAGAGAAAAATGTATTATTAAAATTTTAAAGAGTGTCAAGGCTTAAATTCTACTATTGTAATTGGTATATCTCCAATATTATTTTAGATTTCATAAAAATATGATATAAGTAAAAATAAAATATATCTTTAAATATTCCACTATAATATAATTTAAGTGGAACTCTCTCTAGGAAACATGGCAGAAAACCAAATAAACATCATGAAGAAATCAGTCTGGATGTAGTTGCTCCATTAGATAGTGTGTGTCGGGAATATTTAATCTTATCTCTCTCTCTCATATATATATATAGAATTTGTTATTTGTTTTCTCTCATCAAATAAATTTGAGTTATAGATGTTAGCATTGGAGATTAAATTTGAATTCATCATCTATTCATTGGACATCAATAATGTGAATATAATAGTAGCATCCACGTCTAATACACAATCGAGTATTGAATTTAATTAGATAAAAGAAGAATATATACCCATGCATATGCATAGACGCACCATAACGAATTATACTATTTCATTTATGAAAGATATCTGTAGCAGTATAATATGTTTTATGTCTAGATTGAATTGTGTTTTTTTTTTTTCAAAATAATATAATTTCCAAAATGCACATAAAATTCGGTACATTCACGATTTCTTGTCTATTATATCATAATGTCGAGTTGGTATTAAAAAAAGTAGTCCTTGTTGTGTAATTTACGTTTAACCAGAGTATAATTCGACATATTTAGTAAGATTTATTATTTATAAAAGATATAAATTGAAACTAGGGTGTTTGTGAGCCATTTTTATGTAAAAATACATTTTGAAATAGTAAATTGATGGAAAATGTGTGGTTGAAAAATAAAGAAAAGTTTTTGATTTACGTGTAATATTATTTTAATGAAGAATGTGTGGTTGAAAAGAAGAGAGGGAGAAATGTATTTTTAAAAAAATGAGTACCAAACGGGGCCATGTTTATTATACAATTCAGTAGCAATATAAAAAAAATTTCCAATAATTTGTTTAAAACATTAACAATAATATTAATACCTTTTATGCATTCATTGTGCTCTTTTTATAATCACATGAGATTGAGAATGATGCTTTGGTCTTATTGTGATTCCTCCATCTAGTTTTCCTACATAGATATTCTAATCTTGTATTGCTAAGCTATATGCAAGTGAATATTCTTAATAGATTTGAAATGGACTACTGGAATTGAATCAAATCTTTTACAACTTTTATATTGACTTTATACATTTCTCTACTTCTAAATTATTGTACTACTAGAATTATTCATTTATATTGATAAATTTATTCATCTCTATACAACATACAAAATGGAGAAAAAAGGGCTGATCGATTAAGTAACGGCCAAAAAAATTAATTTTTTAGCTTAAAAAATCAACACCACATAGATGCTATATAAATTTCTACAAAGGACATAACATTTGGACTCACTTACAATATAACTTTCAAGGGCTATTTTGCTAGTACATCGCTACAAGTTTACAGCCCCTCACGTGTCATGCTTCGTGTACAAGTGTTGTACACCAAGTATGATTCAACTTTTAAATTAACTATATTTATTGGATGAAGCTACTATCATCGAGCTTGAATTCTAAAATATTTTTTATGTAATTTTTTCTTTCTTTGTTTTACATACATCTTCTTCTTCTTATTTGTTTTACTGCACCGTTTACATGCGCATTGTAGTATTGAAAAAAACAAAAAGAGAATGACAAGAAAACTAGAAAAATATAGAACCATCACTCTCGGAGCAAGCACAAATGGTCATGGTTGGCATGACCATGGACATTTAAAATACGTGCATGGTTTTTGACACTCTACACTGTTTTCCTTCGTATAGATAGTAGACTATTATTGATGAAATATAGAAGAATCCAAAGTTTAGATTAAAATATTATGTAATTACTAGGTGAGTTGTCTAAATAATTTTTTTTTTTTTAACAATTAGCATTCATTTAAAAAATTCATGGTTAAAATAATACTCATAATATTAATCAATTTTTTATTATTAAAATACAGTATACAGCTGGATAATGATTTTTAATACCGTGACATTGTGAAAGCATGTGATAGGGTCAACTAGACATATTTCGACAGCCAACCCATATGGATCATCATTCACGTTTTAATTTTTTTATTAACCAAATGATTTGAAATCTCAATTATCAATACTGTTTTCATCCGACTATTGTTCATGCTTATCTTTCGGGATTCGCATCCCATTCGACACGAAATAATCGATATCCACTTGAGTTGAATCTCTGGAATTTTTAAGAGTAGTTATTTTTGTACAAGTTATTTTATTTTTGTGATATTGTAAAAATCGTGTGATCTCGGTCTTACTTTTCAATTTTATTCTATATTTTCTTTTCTATTCTTTCTTTACTTATCAGAATTGTTCGATTTCTTCTCTGTATAAAGAATATCATAATAAACGTTAATCTTAGTAGAAAAAGAAAAGGAAGATACTTAAGTTCGTGGATAATCATCTTCTTACTTGTTATAATGAAACCCTCATTAATATATAGACGTAATTCTCGTAGACTCATGTACGTTATTAAGCTTATAGTCCATGATATGAATGTCAAGAAAAATCTACTTAATTTTAAGTTAGTTGGATATTAGTGTTTTTCTTATTTGGTAATGTAAAAAATAATAATAATAAATAAATAAATAACTTCTCTAGGAAATAGATATTTAAAAATATTTTCTTGGTATATGAAGTTCATATTCAGTGCACCGTCGAAATTTAAAATAAAAATGAATTGACCAAATTGTTACTTCCTTCAACTTGTTTCCACAGAATATTCATCTAATTATTTTTATTTTCCGTATATTTTTGTATAAATGCAATCTCACTTGTCTCTCTTTATAATGTGTATACACACACAATGAAACAAAAATACTAATGAATAAACGAAATTTCCTCGCTTCTATGTCACCGATTTTGTTGCAAAGTACAGAGTCAATTTAATTTCTATTTAAATACAACGAACAAGTATTAACTAAGCATGTCCGAAGCATGATTAAATCTTAGTATAACTGTCATATTAATCAAATAATTTAGAATAATCGCATATTAAATCAAATAATTTAGAATAGTTGCATCCTCGTATATATCTTGAGAATGCAACCAAAAGATTTCTTTAGACTTTAGTATATACTTTATGTCAAATAATGTAACCATCTTTATACATGATCCAAAAGTTGTTTGAAAATGTCTTTAAGAAGATACATCCAAATATAACCAATTTAACATTAAAATATGTAAAATTTTAGAACCTGGAGCCAAGTGACCATTGATAGGTTGATTGCTAACGACTTGACAAAAAATGGTCAATCATGTTACACATTCAAGCTCAAATTCAGATGGAACACGTACGCGTCGAAGCATGATTGCATAGTTTCAAAAATTAAAACAAAACACCGAATCATTTTCTAACATATCATTCTGTCTTTTCACTCCCTATTTTTCAATCTAGCTAATTGACTTTATTAAAAAATGATGCATTGTCGTCGATGAAGTAATGACAAAACAACTAGCCTTTTCCAACTTTTTATTAGTGAATGTTATAATATCATGTCTAACATATGGAAAGAATTCTTTCAAAATCTCGGATTATTTGACCTAAAACAAGACCAAAAGCCCAGGTTTAAAAACAATCGCAATTCTTAAGGAAGATTTGAAAACACTTTTTTTGACTAGCATATGAGTTTCTGATAAGATAATCTAGTCCCGAAATAGATATTGTGAGAGCAAGTTGTACAAGTGACTTTTCATTGTGCACGCATGAAATGAAATAGTTTATAAACTTCGATAATGCGATGAGTTCGAGAAGAATAAATTATCTTCTATTCTTATTAATATTTGGAAAAATATTTCTTATCCTTTTTATGTCTATATAATTAATCGAAAATATTAGATAGAAATATTCTAATATATCATCTTGGCACCGTCACCGTTGTTGTTAAGCACAGAATTTAGTGTGTCAAATGGGCTCTTCGCAATATATGGGTGGTTGAAGTGTTCGCCTTATCAAATGGGCTCTTCAGGGTATATGGGCTGGATATAATTTGAAACAAGAAAGCCCATTAGATATAATAAAGAAAAAAGAAATAGATGAGAAAATTAGGCTCCGTTTGGTAGCAATTTTTCATCCTAAGAAATTAATTTTTTGATCGTTATTTCACTATTTTTGCTGTCAATTTTGTCTTTTTCACTCACAAGTGGGGCCTATTTTTCTCTGTAACAATCAAAAAATCAATTATCATAATTACTATCGAACAAGCATTAGATTCAACCCTAATTTTTTTTCTTTCTAGAAATTAGGCTAGACAAAAATTACTTGACAAATAAATAAGTCGTTTAGGAATTTTTAAACAATATATTTAATTTACAGTTCTACAAATCCACTAATTAGGATTTGAATTACTTCATCCACAATATTTATAGAGAGAACTTATCTTCTACAGAGAAACTTACCATCCTCATATCAATTAAGAAAGACAAAAATCTCTCAACTTCTAATATAAAGAGAGAAAGTATCACCATATCAGGGACGGATTTAGGGGGGAATAGTTGGGCTGTAGTAATTTTTTTTATTATTATTATTTTTATTTTTTTTTTGTAAAAACAGATTTTTAATGAGTAAATTCTTTTTTTTTTCCGCTTATTAGCTCGACTTGAAATTTTTTCACCCAATCTTGAATTCAAATCTGGATTCTTCCCTGACCATCTATGGAGAGATTTACTCGTGTTGTTTAAAATTTAAAAATCTAACTCAATCAAAACTCCAATACTTCAAATGACTATAACTAGAAGTTTTGATTGTTTCAAGAAATTGAAGAATAAGATTTTACATCGCAATAACGATAAAAGAAAATAAGCCTCTATCGCAGAAGGGGTTGAACAACAGCATTGGAGTTATAGCAAATTTGCAGTCCCAAGAGGTAAATATTTTACCCCTTTAACTTTTAATCCCCTTCTACCTGCTAAGGTCTTCATTTTCGAATTTTACGTTTCTCATATATTCAGTAAAACATCTCTATAGTAATATTCTATATAGAATAATCTCAATATAGTCATAAAAAAATTTGGTCAGAACTTGGACAGTCATAAATAAGAATAAACTCGCAGTGGAATAAGTTATAATTTTCTAGATCCCATATTAAAAAATTTGCCTCATTATAGTAATAATATATATACTTTGTTACATTAAAAGTTTAAGATAAAACAAATGTTTATCTAAAAGGTTAAAACGGAATTTGATCAGTTTTAAATTGATTTATTACTGAATTCATAATATTTGTATATTAATTAAATTTTTTATTTTTCTTTGTTACTTGAATTAATATTTTTAATAGGAAATTAAAGGTGACGAAATGAAAAAATAAAAATAAATAAAAGGACAAAATATCCAATGAATATTTCTCAAACTTCTGTACTCCTTAGTCCTTATAGATTGTAGATTTAAATATGGCTAAATATATTCATATCACATATTAATTGCATGAAAGGTTTTGTAATCTTTACTCAACGTCACATTTATGTTTTTAACTTTTTTAATTGCATCTTATCTTTGACATTCTATTAATTAACATATCTTATCTCTTTTGATGTTTTCATTCCGAAAATTTCGTCAAAATGGATTAAAATTATTTATTTATCCCTTGTATTCTTGACTAAGCAAATAAATAAATAACAACTACAAATTTGCGATTAGAAATTTGTCCTTAAAATCCCAACTTTTGTTCTAGATGACATTAAGGACAATTGCTAATTATTAAACAATTAGGATAAAGATGTAATAGAAAAAATTAAGGACATAAATTAAAGTAATTTGAGAGAAGAATGAACTTATGGTATTGCATTCAATAGGTACAGCAAGAGTATACATATATAGTATAATTGTAGTCCCTATTCTAGGTAAGTATAAACAAAAGGAACGTGCAGACAATTAGGAGGGGAATGACTAACAATTAGGGAACTGGAAATGAGGTACTAATTGACTATACATAGGAAAATCAATATAATTTAGGAATTTCCTTTATCATGCCCCCGCAAGATGGAGCTCCGTGAGGAGAGTCCAATCTTGGCCTGCAAGAAGAGAAACTGAGTACGGGGAAGCGGTTTGGTAAGAGCATCTACAAGCGGATCAGTAGAAGAAATAGGAGCCACCTAAAGAACGCCACTTTGAACTTGTTCACGGATAAAGTGATAGTTTAAGACCACATGTTTCATGCGAGAGTGAAAGACCAGATTAGAACACAAATTTGTAGCACCAACATTATCACAATAGATCATCGGTTGTTGGGGGAAGAAAGACACCAAGTTCACTGAGAAGAGAGCAAATCCAACGAAGTTCAGCTATAGTGGTTACAACGAAGCGATATTCAGCTTCAGTAGATGAGCGAGCCACAGTTTGCTGCTTCTTAGAGCTCCAAGATGATTGCGACTAAGATAAACAATGTAAGCACTAGTGAAAGTGTAGTAATCCTTGTTGCCTGCCCAATCGACATTAGAGAATGCATGGAGAGCAGTGCCAGAATGTTGATATAAAGCAATTCCATAATCAAGAGTGCCACAGAGATAGCAGAGTAGGCGCTTGATTGCAGCCCAATGGTCATTAGTAGGACAATGCATAAACTAAGATAGCTTATTTACCATGTAGGCAATGTCGGGACGAGTGAAAGACAAGTACTAGACGCTACCAACAATAGTCCAATACTCAAAGGGATCAGAGAGTGAAGTTCCAGAGTGAAGAGTGAGTAGTTGATCAATGGCAATAGGTGTCGACACGGGCTTGGCATCTGCAATGTGTGTTCGAGTAAGTAGATCCTTAATGTACTTACGTTGGGACAAAAGCAAACCTTGGGCATGAGACATCACTTCAACTCTAAGAAAGTAAGTTAAGGGTCCAAGATCCTTGAGAGAGAGACGACGAGCAAGGAGATGGATGAATATTTGTACAGCACCCTTGTTGGCACCAATAATAATAATGTCGTCAATATAAACCAAAAGATACATCAGATTACCAACTAGTATTGGAGATAAACAGTGAGGTATCAGCATGAGAATTGGTGAAGCCAGAAGTGAGAAGAAATTGACGCAACTTATGATACCAGACACGAGGAGCTTGTTTACGAAATTTGCAGACATGATGAAGATGATCACGATCGATAAAACCCTATGGTTGAGTCATGTATACATCCTCAGAGAGAGTGCCTTTAAGAAAGGCATTGTTGACATCAAGTTGCCTAAGAGACCAACCATGACTGACGGCGAGACTGAGAACTAAATGAATAGTGGTTGGCTTGACAATGGGGCTGAAAGTGTCGTGATAGTCCACGCTAGGGTGCTAATGAAAGCCCTTTGCAACGAGACGAGCTTTGTACCTATCAGCAGAGCCATCAGGTAAATGTTTAGTTCGAAAAATCCACTTGCAACCAACTAAATTTTGGGTGGATCGATGGGAACTAGGTCCCATGTCCCATTCAAAACAAGAGCATCGTACTCATCAGATATAGTTTGATGCCATTGGGGATCTTTGATGGCCTGAGTCACTAAGGTTGGATCAACGTCAGTGGATGGAGCAAGTTGGGCAGTGAGATTTAATTTAGTGAAGAGCTTGTGGATATTATTTTTAGAGCGGGTGACAATAACTCGAAGAGCTGAGATAGGGGGTGGTTCAGGTGATGTGGGGTTTGTAAAGTTTTGAGGTTCATGGCTTGAAGAAGGATAAGTCTCGATGTTGTCATGTAAAACTTGGGGATTGTAAGAAGAGGGGTCCGAGACGTTGCGGTTCTGGACTTGGACACTACGGCACGAAGAGGATGGTGTCATAGCGCTGAAGTTCTGGTTTGGAAGGATGAGAGGGTTGGTGTGAAGATCCGTAGTGGGAGTTGAGGGCGATGCCAAGGGTGACATGTCAATTGTCGGAAGCGCAGACATAGAGGGACAACAATGATCGAACGTTTCAGAGGAGGGTCAAGCTAGGTGAGAATGAAGAGTATTGAATGAATAGATAGTTTCTACAAACTTAACATGATGTCACGTGTAGACACAAGAGGAGGTGGGTGTTAGAATTGAATGAAAAATATTGAATAGAAGTAATGAAAAATATTGAATACAAGTCTCTTCATATGTTGTAACTCAAGTAACTCAAGTCCCTTCATGTTTTTAACTCCTTTATCAATGAATGGTTTAACTCCTTGATTAATGAGCTAGCTTTTCCTTCATTAGTATAAATAGGTGTCTCTCTAGGTTGGAAAATCACAAGTGAAATGCAAGCTTCTTCCTCTAAGCAACAATCTTCTTTTTCTCACTTTCAAGTTCTTCCTTGTGCTTATAATTTCTTTGTGAGATAGAGTATATTACAGCTAGTTTGCAGGCGGCTAACGTAGTGCAGCATGAACCGGCAACCGATTGTATTCTGGGAATCGAACACCGATCAAAATCTCTTGCACTCCGGTGAGGCGGGAAATTCGATTTAAGGAAACTGTGAATACACAGGCCTTCGGTTTGATTTGATTCTCTAATATTTACCTACAGTGGGATCTAGAATAGATAAGTACTTTGGATGAAGGGATAACCTACAAACACACAAGGAGTTGAATGAGGAACAAGTTTGTGGGGAGAATATGGTCGAAGCCAAGGATAACATAGACAACCAAAACTACATAGTTTAGAGTAATTAGGAGAAACACCAAAGAGTTTGGCATAGGGAAGAGGACCTGGAGTGTACGAGTGGGTAGATGATTGATGAGAGGCATAAGACCAATAAGAGAGAGGTAGGGATGCGTGAGAGAGAAGGGATAGTCCGGTTTCAACAATATGATGACGACAACGTTCAGACTATCCATTGTGTTCAGGTGTGTGAGGACCATTGGTAGCTAGAAAAAAGGAAAGAGCTTGATATTCCCCTCCATTATCTAAATAAAGGGTAATGATTTTCCAATTGAAGAAATTTTCTATAAGGGATTTGAATATGACAAAAACATCATGTACATGAGATTTTCAGTTAAGTGGATATAGCCATATGTATTTAGTAAAGTGGTCGACAAAAATCACATTGTATTTGAAATCTTCAACAGAGGAGATAGGAGAGGTCCATACATCGGAAAATATAACTTCAAGAGGAGAAGATTTAACTATTGAAGAAATGGAGAAAGGCAACTTGTGACTTTTATTGCATTGACAAGAATTACAATTTAAATTTAAATTGAAAGGACTTGACAATTCTAAATGAAAGTTTGAGGCAATATACTTAAGGATAGAGGATGATGGATGTCTTAGACGATGACGAAATGCAGATGAAGTAGTGTTAACACTAGAGAAAGCTAGTATTGGAGAGGACTTAACACAGGATACTGGCCACTCATACACACCGTCCTTAGTTCGACCCTGCAAAAGTGTTGCCCCCGTACGTAGATCCTTCACAAGAAAAGAATCATGTAAGAACTCAATAGATGTATTGTTAGATTGACAAAATTGAGATATAGAGATGATGTTCTTTTTCATAGGGGAAACACAAAAAATATTATTTAAGAAAAAGTATGAGATGGTGTATAGAGAGATTTTGAACCAGTGTGGGTAAGAGAAAGACCCATGCCATCTCTAATCACAATGTCATCAGATCCGTTATAAGGGGTATGAATGGATAGATTACTCAGGTCGGAGGTAACATGGTGTGAAGCTCCACTATCAAGAAGCCAACTGGAGTTTTCATTAGAATTGGAGGTTATAAGGTTGGCTTGAGGCTGCCATGGAGATTGAGAATGGTTTTGCCATTGTGGAGATGACCGTAAAGGTAGTGGTGGCTGCAAATTCGAATTCATCTGACGAAACACAGAGCATTGTGAAATGGTGTGCCCCTTAGCTCGACACCACTGAAACCACCCAAGAATGGTTGAGCCAGAGGACAAGTGGTAGATGTCGAGGCATGAGTATTAGTCAAATGGAGGAGAGTTATGCATCCATGGTGAGCGTTGAGTGCAGTTACCAAGGTGTCCCGAGTTGAATTGATAATTTACCAGATTAGTAATAGCAGGGAGTGGTGTGGAATTGGCATGATGCCAACGTAGTGAAAGTTCTCTGTTAATCAACTTCTCATGCAATTCATCAAATGAAATCAGTGTGTCACGTCCATCGATAATATCAATAGTAGGCTTATAATCATCATCAAGACCATCTAGAATTTTCTCAATGAGATCCACATGATCCATGGGTTTGCCAAGTGCTGCGAGTTCATTCGATCGACTTTTAATAGATTGCATATAATCAGAAATTGATTGCGAACCTTTGGTTGCATGCTTGATCTATTCCTTACTCTGTTTAATGTGTCCACGAGAAGGCTTTGCATGTGCGTTGGCAATGACATTCCAGGCATCACAGGAGGTTTGTGATTGAGAGATAAGAGGAATGAGAGATGGAGTAAGAGTACCAACCAGGGTGCCAAAGATAAGTTTATCTTGACGCGGCCATGTTTGATATTTTGGGTTAGGAGTAGTGACATTATTGATAGTGGTTGTAGCTAGGGAAGTAGGATGAGATCCATCAATAAACATATACAAATCATAGCCAATAAGAATTGATTCCATCTGAAGTTTCCTTGAGAGATAGTTAGTGGATGTGAGTTTGATGGAGTTGTTAATGTTGATGACAGTGAGAGGTTTGGTATGTTCCTGTATATTAGGAACTGTGAGTTGTGGATTTTCATTGGCCATGGTGGAAGCTGTGTGTGTAGTAGGTATGAAGAGAAGATGATGGCTGGTTTTTGAATCAAGGCTCCGATACCATAAAGTAATTTCAGAGAAGAATGAATTTAGGGTCCATTTGATTGCAAAAATATAATTTGGGTGAAAAGAAAACGAATTTTAGGGCATTGAATTGCCTAAAAATTGTTTTATTGGAAATTATCAATTATTGTGTTTGATTTGTATAATTTTCCACGTAAAAAATGTTGAAATAAAAGTGTTTTAGTGTTTGTTTGACTTTGTTTTACATGAAAATTGTCAATTAAAGGGATAGAATTTACTAGTATTGAAAATATAATTTGTCTCCATTGCCGAACAAAAAGAAAAAAAGAAACAACAACTAAGAAAATCATCTATCTTTTGATATTCGTTTGACTTCGTTTTACATGGAAATCGTCAATTAAAGGAAAATATTTTTTTTATAATTAGGGATAGAATTTGTTTCCATAACCCAGAAAAATAAAAAAGGGTAGCCTAGAATTCCTTGAAAACCAAGAGAACAAATTTCATGGAAAAAAATGCAATCAAACACAAAAAAAAGTTGAAAAATGGAATTCAAGCCCTATCAAACAGGGTCTTATGGTATTGCTTTCCATAGGTACAGCAAGAGTATACATATATAGTACAATTGTAATCCCTATTCTATGTAAGTATAAACAAAAGAACGTGCGGACATGGGACTAAAAATTAGGGGCTGGAAAATAGGTACAAACAAAGAGGAACGTACAGACAATTAGGAGGGGAATGAATAACAATTAGGGAACTCAACATGAGGCACTAATTGACTATAATTTAGGAATTTCCTTTATCATAAATGTGATAATAAATAAAAGTTAGGAACTTTTAATGCAACGTATTACACATATACAGCAAAATCTGTTTGGAATATAAGCACCAGCACAGATAGTCCCTATTTGAAACCCCCACATTCTAAAAATGAATTTTCTCTCGAGCTGATTTTCGACCAAGTTTTTATAAGATCTATAATTTTTATCAGCTTTTTAATTATATATTTCATTAATTTTATATAAAATTTTGCTAAAAACTTAATTTTTATCTAAATTGAAACATATGTTGTAGATTCAAAATTTTAAAAATAGCATAAGATAATCATAAGGAAATCAAGCATCGCTTAGTAAATGCAAAGTGACAAATTAAATCATTATTTAACTTATGTTTATAATTGTTCAAATCAATTTTTATCCACATATTTTATAAAATTCATTAATAAAAATCACATTTATTACTTTACTCGTTTTTATCTATTTATAATTAAAAAATTATAAACATCTCCAAAATATGCCAAACTTGTTTGAGCCCCATTAAATTGGAAGAATGCATTTTGTAATATATTGATGGGGAATGCATAGTAAAAAAATAAGAAAAAAATAATTTAAGTATAATATTATTTTATTGAATAATGTGTGATTGAAAAAAAAAAAGAAAAAAATGTATTTTCATAAAAATGGAAATCAAACGAGATTGCGATGATGCAAAATCAATATTTGATCTTTGATGTCAATCACAATCCAAGCTAAAGCATGCGAAATTATGTCATCAACACGTGTATCCAAGACCAAATCTTTCTTTTCTTGGTACGTTACCCTTCGAGAAACGTACAATCCCATATACGTATATCGTTCCTCGATGGATTTCCCTTATCTTACGCGTACATCACGTGTTAAAATTCCTGTCCGAATTTACGTGTCTCTCCAGGATTCGTAATATGACAATTCCCCTCACACCACCTCTACCAATAGAAACCGAACACGTCATTCATGGTGCCTTCACGTGATCTCCGCGTGTTGGTTTACTTGGTGCAATTTCCATTCATCGGCCTTTGCAATGGAACACGGACTCTTTCTACTTGGCTAAATTACAATATCATCCCTAATCTAGTAGAATATAGATCTCCAACTTTTATAAAGAGCAAATATGTCTCTAAAGTTTTGTTATAGTTACAAAATTGGACTATTAATTGAAATCATCTAATCTTGTTTGACACTTGTTTATAATCTATTTATCATCGGTCAAATCACTTTTATCCACACATTTTTAATTCCCGTATTACGCATAATCCACAATTTAATTTAATTTATTTATAATTGAAGCTGATTATAAACATTTTTCTAACATTAAAGAGTATTAAACAATCTCGTGGTCCTCGCATATCAATCTTTTTAAAGTTAATTTTGATTGTTGCAGACAAAATTTGAAAGAAGATTATATCTAGGAAGTTCACGTGACAATTTAATAAAACTTTGGATGGTTTCGATCATTGATGTCTTATTTTACAGAAATATAGAACGTTAAGGACAAATTTGCTCTACTCTAAAATGTGAGGACCAAATAGCTATTGAAATAATAGACGCGTGATCAACTTTGAAACTTTCTCTCCCTGTTTCCTCATTTCCTGGTTTATTCGGATACATTTGCATTTATATTGCTCGTTAAGGAATCTTTTTCTCTCTAATGTTTTTGTGTGTTTTAATCTTAACTCAAAATTAAGTTGAAAAATGGTGGTGAAGATGAGAAAATGGTCACCATGGATCGCAGCGCCACCGCCAGCGGCAACGGCGACGAGGAAGTTTCAAGTGAAGATAAAGCCATTGAAGCTAGAAGCAATAGAAGAAGGTGAATATGAGGAGAAGAAACAAAGGGTTGTTTCAATCAAGGTGAAATGGAAAGGCGAACCCAGGTTTGGATTAATGCCATTTTATAAACATAAAAAGGATTTTTCGAAAGAGAAAATTGTCAAGAAAGGAGAAGTCATTGAATGGGATGATGATGATCATCATCAGATGGTTCATACTTGTTCCTTTACAATGGTGTCCAATCAAGAGAAAAAGTTTGTTCCTTGGGATGCTTCCTTCAATATCCTATTTGTAAGTTTCGATAATCTACTTCTTTGCTTCTTACATGTTTTCCACTGTTTAAAACCAAGTAGAATGAATCCGACTTGCACATAGGACATGTTTCAACACAGATAAATGTATCCGTTTATCCTCTAAGAGCTTAATCTTTTTGACGGCTTAGTTCAAAAACAGTAGAGTAGATGCTGAAAATAAACCAAAAGCAGTGATGAAACAACATTCATGCTCCCAACCGGACCCTAAATATATCGAGAATCAAGATTATTGTATTGTTCTCTTATCATGTTACTCACAATTAATGAAATTGTACATAGTATAATTTTTTTGTCTAATTTATACATATATAAACTTTCAGGTGCTACTGAACTTTGATGAAATCATAGAATCTCGAGACTCAATGCCAATGAACAATAAATATGCACACAGTTTGAAGGAAAGAGAAAAGGGATTGAGCCAAGAAGAAGTGATTATCGATACATCAGAAAAGTCGGCCATTTTTGACAGAAAATCCACAGAAATTTTATTGGACTCAAATAAAAAGGTGGGGTGGTTTTCTTGGAAGAACAGGCAATTTAGTTTTAAAGGAGTCAAAACTAAAGAAGAGGCATTGATTAAGAAAACAGACAATAAAAATAGGACTGATGTTGATCCTCACGAATCCAATGATTCTTCTACCTTTGACTCGATCAACAATGATGCAGTACAGGTACATATTTTATATCATTGACTTTTATAGATGTTGATTTTGTGGAAGAAATTCTTATTATGGTGCATATTGTGTGGGACTATGTGGAGTTTAATTACGTTGTACAATGATTTCGGGTCGAGAAAGATTTAAAGGGTATTGGACATTATACACGTGTTATGTCCCTCTAATGTTCCTACATGGAGTTTTTAGGCGCCTGATTATGTGTAAGCAAAACTTTGTGTTATATCAGTCGTCATGAAGTGGTAAATGTCGAAAAAGAAGTTATAAACAACTATTATTTGTAATTAGTCCCGGATGTAATCTATTATATACATGTAGTAATACTTTGGGATTTGGTATGGTCCAACCATGTTTTATTAATATTTAAATGTTTATCTTGTCGATCGTATTGCAACTGATAATATATTTTTTAGTTCAGCTGATTATAAGAAAAGGTCTTGTCTGAATTTTTCAACAAAATGTCAGTTGACCAGAGGGTTAAATTATTCTTTGATTATAACTGAATTATATTGTGAATAGAGAAATTTTTACTATTACTAAAATATATTAGCTGTCTTGACATCATATGATATGTTACCGTAAGAAAACACGCCTGGGCAAATCTTTCATGCGCTAGAAAACTGTGGGTGACATGGAAAAGCTGAGCCCCGATGCTAGAAAATTTGGGTAATTCTGTTTGGACAAACAGTCCAATAGGGGGGCGCTGGACGAACAGGGTTCGTCCAGCATTGCCCAGAAAATTTTTCTAAATGCTTTTTATGTATCGGATTTCTGATTGTGTGGCATGTCTTATTTGGAATGGGACACATTTTCATGTAATCTCACAAACTTCTACTTTTGTTTACACTTTCAGACAATAAAAGCCACTGAATGTTCTTCAGAATCAGAACCACAATGTGAAGGAAAAACAAGAGATTCTTGGGAGGAAAAGGAAATAGTCAGTAGAGATGGCCAAACAAAGCTTAAAGCCAGTGTTTTCTTTGCTTCTTTCGACCAATGCAGCGATAAAGCTGCAGGCGAGAGTGCGTGCACAGCATTAGTTGCAGTGATCTCACACTGGCTTTGCTCGAACCCTAATGCCATGCCGAACATGTCAGAATTCGACAATCTCATAATGGAAGGATCATCAGAATGGCGAAAATTATGTGAGAACGAGGTCTATGTAAACGAATTCCCAGACCAGCATTTTGACCTTGAAACGATTCTAAAGGTTGACATTAGGCCTATGGCTATTTCATGCGAGAAATCTTTTGTGGGATTTTTCGGTGCTGAAATTTTCGAGTCACTGGAAGGAGTGATGTCTTTCGATGAAATATGGGACGAGATCAGCAGAAACAGTAATGAATATTGTGATCCGATAAGGGTATACATAATAAGTTGGAACGACCATTTCTTCGTGTTGAAGGTGGAGTCCAATGCTTATTACATAATAGACACTTTGGGGGAGAGGCTCTTCGAAGGGTGCAATCAAGCATATATACTTCGATTCGACTCTTCAGCTATGTTGCATCAAAAGACAGAAAATGAGGAGATAATTTGCAGTGGAAAAGAATGCTGCAGGGAATACATCAAAAGATTTCTTGCTGCGATACCACTCAAGGAACTTCGGGAGGAAGAAGAAAAGAAGGGAGTTTCGTATTTTTCGCTCCATAATCGGCTGCAGATAGAGTTCAACTTTAGCTACTCAACTCTGCCTTCTCGTTCGCGTTCATCATCATTAACATTATCAGCATTTTCTTCTCCGGCTACTTTCACATCCCCCAATTTTTCAAGCGAAGAATTTGATTGACAAATGTAAATTATGTAAATGTCTAGATTGAATATACAAAATTTTGAACAGTTTGTAGCCGTTAAAAGCTTTGTAGGACAAATCCAAGTATTTGGTTAAAGATATAACATAAATCAATAAACACAAGACCTAGTATTAGTAAACACGATTCAAATCTAAAAATTGATACAATGTACATTAAGATAGTGTTTGATGAAGCAAAGTTTTCTATGGAACTAGGAATTCCAATTCCAAGTTCCATTTTTTGCATGTTTGATACCATTATTTTTTAGGAAATAGGTTTTCTCCATTTTTCCAACCACGTAGACAATTTTCAACTTTTGTGGGAAAATGGGAATTGATTTTCCAGGCAATGTTGACGATTTTTTTTTTTTTTGTTCTTTTTTTATTTTTTATTTTTTTTGGTTTGTAATGGAAACAAATTCTATCCCTAATTGTAAAAAAATATTTCTCTTTAATTGAAAATTTTCATGTAAAACAAAGTCAAACAAATATCAAAATATAGATGATTTTTTTGAATTTTTTATTTTTAATTTTTTTTTTGCAATGAAAACAAATTTTATCCCCAATATCAGTAAATTCTATACCTTTAATTGACAAATTTTATGTAAAATAAAGTCAAATGAATACCAAAAATTACTTTTATTTTAATATTTTTCACGTGGAAATTATGCCAATCAAACACAATAATTTACAATTTTCAGAAAAATAATTTTTAGGCAATTCAATTTCCTAGAATTCATTTTCTTTCCACCCAAATTCTATTTTTGCAATCAAACGGATCCTAAGTGAAGCATAACGAAGCGTGTAATTCAATAGATGCCACCTGCGATGGAGCTACAAGTTTATTGTATAATCTAGTACATTGAAACGCCCTTCTCATTTGAACATATAAAAACCGAAGTACTTCAGGTGCTTAGCTTAAGATGGGATCTGTTAAACATAGCGTCATAGACCCATAGATATTACGATCTATTCGACAATCTAATTATGTTACAAGTGTGACATAACTTATAGTAAGTGGTGTAAATCTCAATTGGACTGCCAAAAACGAGGCTCGTGACTATGTGAGCCTTGAGACGACCCCGTCGTGGCCTTAATTTAAGAAAAACCTTGCCTCTTTTCTTCTATTACATTTTTTTTTTTTTCCAAGTTCCTCAATAATGGGGTTAAAAAAGATGGGTTATTTTCGGGGAAAACCAAAAGGCCTCATGGACCTCTCCTGTCTCTGTCCGTGCATCCGGGCCAATCAGCCCGTTTTACACCACGCAGGCCATTTTAATCAATTGAAAACAGGAAAAGATGAAGTGTGACAAGAAAGATTTCCCTGTAACTCAAAATTGATCTTGTTCAGTTACCATCACACCAAATGGAATTGTCACTAGCAAAAGCACCACAAGCCAAAATTCCTTCCTTTTGTCTTCTGCTAAACGGACAAAATCTACTCAATGATGGCAAATTTCCCTTCTATGGGCATGCTCTTTCACGAGGACCCACTAAGAATTGTGCACAAAGACATTATAATTGCCCACTTCTTGCTCAAAAAGTCAAGTCTTCTATCTAGTCAAAGGATTAGACTAAAGGTCGTAAAAGTGCCTAAGTTACAACTTAGGTGCGATCGTGATGTGCCGAGGGCATGGGGCCGGCCCATCGCTAAAGTTGGGTCGTGCCCCAAGCTCTAGAGCCTTGTATAAGTATGTACTTTAATAAACACTAGGGAAAATTACCTAAAAACCTATAATTAAAGTCTAATTATCATAAATGAGGAAGGATTAGTTTAAAATTCAAATATCTGGTAATAATAACATTTTAATAATTTTAATTAATAAAAATTTAATTATACATAATATCCATATTCACCCACTCCTAAAATTCATCCCCAACCCATTTTCGATTTCTCCATCTTCTCTCTACCTCTTTATCCACCACATCCATCCATCGTCGCCCCACCTACCACCAAAATCGAGTCATCGTCACCACCACCCCGACGTAAGCAACATCTCTGTGACGATGCTATGCAAATATCGTGCAGTGGTAGCGAACCTCTCCTTTTTCGGTGTCGCTGCGAGCAACGGACCCACCCACCCATAGAGAAGAATTGCCACGAGCAGCGATGATTCGATGCGTACAACGACGCAACAGCAAGGCACAATTTCTGTAGCGACTGCTCCCACGCGACACTATGCTCACCGTCCGGTACCTAGCGCATAGAGCTACGCGAAGCGATCAAGTCATCGTCGCTGCACAACAGTGCTGATATTGATGTTTTTGTCTCTACTGCATAAATTGTGCTACTGTTGTTGTTGCTGCTAGGATTTGCTCCCTCGATAATCAGAGTTTTTGCTTATGTGTATACAACCTGCTTCTGTTGGTTCTACTTGTCTGTAATTCCTACTGCTATTGGTGTTGTTTCCTCATTCTACTTGTTTATCCTGAAGTGCTATTTGTTTTAAGGTAAAGAAAAATTTGTCCCCTTCTAATGAATACTGTCTGTTCTAGTTTAGCTTTAGTTTCTGAATCAATTGCCATTTCTTACCGTAGGAATCCTAGGTGAGTGGCAAAGTAAATTAATTACAAGTATTTGTCTTTGCAGTGACAAAAATATCATTATGTAGTTCATAACTCTCTCAATATTATCTATTTTCTAGAGGTCTTATTCTTGTGATTTTGAGTCGAGCAAGAAATTTTTGTGTGCTATAGATAGTTTGTTTGTTTTGTTTTCCTTTTGGAATCACCAGTCTGTTTTGAATAGAAATCTCATATATTTTTGTCTTGGCATTTATGATCAGTTAATTTGATAATTTGTGATCGATAAATAACTCGTGTCATAAAATAGGGGGCCCTGGCCCAAGGCAAAAACCTCATGAAAAAAAAAAGCTCAAAACTAGCCCCAATACCCACCAAATCCATTTAAAAAACCAGTTGTTTCCCTTAGAGTTAGAGGAAGTGGAGAAGATAGTACAGAAATTGAGAGGCGCTAAATTGTCATATTTTTTGTCGCCAAAAAAATCAGTGTGTGATATTATTAGACTTCAATTGCCATACAAAAAATAGGCCAGAATTAATGGCTATTCTCGGCTATCTATAGCGGTGGCGAATGGCTGGTATTTCAAGAAATTTCTCCCAATTTATCAACATGTAATTGTAATTTTTTCTCCTAACTGTGCACTTTATACAGATGTTAAAGTGAAATAATTTTTATTTTTAATTTTCCCCTGATTTTATACTTATTTGTCAATTTGTTCTTTTTTTTTTAACAGATTTGTTAAAGAGTGTAAAGTTCACTAATAGATTATTATAAATAATATTTTGAGATAGATTCTTTTTATTTTAACTTAAAAATAACGATCATTTGATTTTAAGTAGTAAAATATTGATTGAAAACTGTCTCATTTATTTGTTTCAAAGTAGTAAAATCTCATTTATTTTACTACCTATTGGTTCATTTTGATCTAGTTATACAAATTGCAAGATAGGAAAGAGATTCTTTTTATTCTGCTGAATGAGGGTTTTTTTAATCTTTTTTTAATATTCTTATGTGTTGAAAATTTGTTGGTGAACAATTTTCTTCTTGTTTCCATTGCTTTAGAGAAACATATAATTTTTCCAAAAGAAGAAAAAAAAATGGATGTTTTTGTGAAAGGATTTGTGTTTATTGCAAAGTCCAATCCCATGGAAGTGACAAAGCAGCTGTTAAAAAGATTTGTTCCTCGCAAGAATTCTTATGTTTCTACTCATCTACTAGTAATTTCAATAGTTATACTCAATCTCACGCAATATGTAGATCAACAACACTTTATGTTCTTTTTCTTTTTCTTTTTTATATTTGGATTTGTCTGTAGAACTTGACTTACAGTATCATTTCTAATCATTTTAAATATCATTTCTCTAATTTAAGAATTGTTATTTTTGTCAAAAAAAATTATGTTTAAGGGCCTCATATTATTAATCGCCTAGGGCCTCATAAATATCTGGGCTGGCCCTAGTCCTAAACACTTTGTGATTTGTGTGGTGAGTTTGGAGGCGGTGGGAATTTGTGTGTGGTGCATTTTGGAGGCAGTGATGATGGTTTGGAAGTGTTAGTGGTGATGAGGATGGTGGTGCTATGGTGGAGGTGGGATGGAATAGATAAAACAAAAAGCAATGTGGAGGTTGTTTGGTGGTAGTAGGGTGAAATGGGTCAGATTAAAAGTATCTGTAACCAACTATTAAGTAATTGTAACTAATAAATAATAATATTTAACATAAAAAATGTGTAACACGTGACTAAATTTGAATTTGTGACCTACAATTTGTGTTTTCGTGACCTATATATAAGTTGTGATCAATTAAATTGATAAATTGTGGTTGAAAAATAATTTGTGACTGAAATAAGTTGTAGCATGTAAAAATTTGTGATTTGTGATTGGGAAATAAGTCATGACCAATTAATTTTGATAAATTGTGATCGATAAATAAATTGTGACCTATATATTTTGTGATTTCTGGTTATGACTTTTCTGTGATTGTGACTAATATGTAACTGCTACTCTAAATGATATAATATTGTGACATTAATTTTGACGTGTTGATTGTTGGTGATGTTTGGTAATATTTATAGTCATCGATTTGAGTTAAAGGTGGTAGTGGTGGTGCATTGGAGGTTATGGTGGTGATGACTGATGGTGGATTATGGTGTTGGTCTGTGGTGTATGCATATTTGTTTGTGGTGACACTGTTGTTGACCTATGTTTGACTTCACGTTTTGATCATAACAAACAAATTGCTTTTATCTCTGATAATTGTATTTGAGTGATTATAGCTAAAATTGAGGATGGAAAGATTGCTATCAAAAGACTTACAAAAAGATGCTCAATAAAAGTCAAGATAAAAGCCGAGTATGCACATCAAATCATTCAAAACAAGCACCAACAAGCCAAACATTTAAAATATCACACTTTTTGTATTCATAGGCAAAGGTAAAATACTTTAATACTAGGCAATGATTTGTGTCGACGAAAAGTGGTGGTAGTGTCAAGAGAGTGTTGACTTTCGAGTGTGCTTTTTCCGGCCAACCAGAATGCAGAGCTAGAGGTGCTGAAAGCTCGGACAGGGCGAGGCACGCTCGAACATTGCTGAGTTTTGATGATGGCATTGTGAATTGCTTGATCATTGGTGCCTCAGATCTGTGTTTAGAACTGTGATTTGAAGTCAGAAAATCTGTCACTGAATAATAATGGAATTCTAAAGGTGTTAGATTATGTGGGGGTAATTTTGTTGTTAGTGGTGGTGTAGACTGTGATGGTTCTGTTACTGGTGGTGCATGTGGTCGTGTTAAGGTGGTGGTCGTTTAATTTTTTATGTTGTTGGGGGTGGTGGTTGTTGGTGTTTGCAGTGTTGGTGATTTTCTCATCAGTGGTGATTCTATTGTTGGTGATGTGGTAAGGTGGTGCATATTTGATATGGTGATGGTGGCGGCGGTTGTGATTGTTCCGTGGTTGGCTACGATAGTTCTGTGACCGATTGTGACTTGAGATTGACCTGGTCACAGACAGTCACACTGAATACAATTTTGTTCACAGTTAGTCAAACCAAAGACAAAGTCGGTCACAGTTAATCACAGGTCTGCGGTGTTTGCAGATTTGTTTGTGGTGACCTTATGCAATCAAGTATGTGTCTGTTGTGACTGTTTGTGATCAATTTTATGTTGATTGTGATCAGTTGTGACTTAAGATTGACCTGATCACAAATAGTCACACTTAATACAAATTTGGTCACAGTTAGTCACACTAAAGACAAAGTTGGTCACATGCATCAGAGTGGTCATCGAAACAGTTTGTCGGAGGGGACGTCGGAGCGACCGCCAGAACAATCATCGGGTCGGAGCCGATGGCCGTCTCCGGTAGAGAGGTGAAGAGAAGGTGGTGTAATGGGGTGATAGGATGGGGTGGGTGAGGTGGCATGGGTAGAAATAATTAATGTATATTATATTATATTTTTATATTTAATAAAATTATTTACCACCTGATTTTTGAAATATTTTAA
>NW_019264357.1:9420-26884 GCF_002742605.1 Olea europaea var. sylvestris | reverse complement strand
TTTACACCCCCCCCCCCCCCCCCCTCTTTTCCTTCTTTTGGCAATCTCATAACATTTTGAATTTGTGTTTTATACGTATCTATATATACAAATTATAGGGAGAGAAGATGGAATCGAAGAGTAAATTGGTGGTCATCGGGAGAGGTTCTGTTAATTTAGCAGAAATTGTTAACAAAATGGAGACTCAAATTGAATGGAAAATTCCTGTCAAGTTACAGAATGCCGGAATTGCAAGAGAAGTCTCCCTCACGGTAAGATATTTTTTCAACTTTAGGCTGACAAATTCATTCTGAAAGTAGAATGAATCCGACTTGCACATAGGACATGTTTCAACACAGATAAATGTATCCGTTTATCCTCTAAGAGCTTAATCTTTTTGACGGCTTAGTTCAAAAACAGTAGAGTAGATGCTGAAAATAAACCAAAAGCAGTGATGAAACAACATTCATGCTCCCAACCGGACCCTAAATATATCGAGAATCAAGATTATTGTATTGTTCTCTTATCATGTTACTCACAATTAATGAAATTGTACATAGTATAATTTTTTTGTCTAATTTATACATATATAAACTTTCAGGTGCTACTGAACTTTGATGAAATCATAGAATCTCGAGACTCAATGCCAATGAACAATAAATATGCACACAGTTTGAAGGAAAGAGAAAAGGGATTGAGCCAAGAAGAAGTGATTATCGATACATCAGAAAAGTCGGCCATTTTTGACAGAAAATCCACAGAAATTTTATTGGACTCAAATAAAAAGGTGGGGTGGTTTTCTTGGAAGAACAGGCAATTTAGTTTTAAAGGAGTCAAAACTAAAGAAGAGGCATTGATTAAGAAAACAGACAATAAAAATAGGACTGATGTTGATCCTCACGAATCCAATGATTCTTCTACCTTTGACTCGATCAACAATGATGCAGTACAGGTACATATTTTATATCATTGACTTTTATAGATGTTGATTTTGTGGAAGAAATTCTTATTATGGTGCATATTGTGTGGGACTATGTGGAGTTTAATTACGTTGTACAATGATTTCGGGTCGAGAAAGATTTAAAGGGTATTGGACATTATACACGTGTTATGTCCCTCTAATGTTCCTACATGGAGTTTTTAGGCGCCTGATTATGTGTAAGCAAAACTTTGTGTTATATCAGTCGTCATGAAGTGGTAAATGTCGAAAAAGAAGTTATAAACAACTATTATTTGTAATTAGTCCCGGATGTAATCTATTATATACATGTAGTAATACTTTGGGATTTGGTATGGTCCAACCATGTTTTATTAATATTTAAATGTTTATCTTGTCGATCGTATTGCAACTGATAATATATTTTTTAGTTCAGCTGATTATAAGAAAAGGTCTTGTCTGAATTTTTCAACAAAATGTCAGTTGACCAGAGGGTTAAATTATTCTTTGATTATAACTGAATTATATTGTGAATAGAGAAATTTTTACTATTACTAAAATATATTAGCTGTCTTGACATCATATGATATGTTACCGTAAGAAAACACGCCTGGGCAAATCTTTCATGCGCTAGAAAACTGTGGGTGACATGGAAAAGCTGAGCCCCGATGCTAGAAAATTTGGGTAATTCTGTTTGGACAAACAGTCCAATAGGGGGGCGCTGGACGAACAGGGTTCGTCCAGCATTGCCCAGAAAATTTTTCTAAATGCTTTTTATGTATCGGATTTCTGATTGTGTGGCATGTCTTATTTGGAATGGGACACATTTTCATGTAATCTCACAAACTTCTACTTTTGTTTACACTTTCAGACAATAAAAGCCACTGAATGTTCTTCAGAATCAGAACCACAATGTGAAGGAAAAACAAGAGATTCTTGGGAGGAAAAGGAAATAGTCAGTAGAGATGGCCAAACAAAGCTTAAAGCCAGTGTTTTCTTTGCTTCTTTCGACCAATGCAGCGATAAAGCTGCAGGCGAGAGTGCGTGCACAGCATTAGTTGCAGTGATCTCACACTGGCTTTGCTCGAACCCTAATGCCATGCCGAACATGTCAGAATTCGACAATCTCATAATGGAAGGATCATCAGAATGGCGAAAATTATGTGAGAACGAGGTCTATGTAAACGAATTCCCAGACCAGCATTTTGACCTTGAAACGATTCTAAAGGTTGACATTAGGCCTATGGCTATTTCATGCGAGAAATCTTTTGTGGGATTTTTCGGTGCTGAAATTTTCGAGTCACTGGAAGGAGTGATGTCTTTCGATGAAATATGGGACGAGATCAGCAGAAACAGTAATGAATATTGTGATCCGATAAGGGTATACATAATAAGTTGGAACGACCATTTCTTCGTGTTGAAGGTGGAGTCCAATGCTTATTACATAATAGACACTTTGGGGGAGAGGCTCTTCGAAGGGTGCAATCAAGCATATATACTTCGATTCGACTCTTCAGCTATGTTGCATCAAAAGACAGAAAATGAGGAGATAATTTGCAGTGGAAAAGAATGCTGCAGGGAATACATCAAAAGATTTCTTGCTGCGATACCACTCAAGGAACTTCGGGAGGAAGAAGAAAAGAAGGGAGTTTCGTATTTTTCGCTCCATAATCGGCTGCAGATAGAGTTCAACTTTAGCTACTCAACTCTGCCTTCTCGTTCGCGTTCATCATCATTAACATTATCAGCATTTTCTTCTCCGGCTACTTTCACATCCCCCAATTTTTCAAGTGAAGAATTTGATTGACAAATGTAAATTATGTAAATGTCTAGATTGAATATACAAAATTTTTAACAGTTTGTAGCCGTTAAAAGCTTTGTAGGACAAATCCAAGTATTTGGTTAAAGATATAACATAAATCAATAAACACAAGACCTAGTATTAGTAAACACGATTCAAATCTAAAAATTGATACAATGTACATTAAGATAGTGTTTGATGAAGCAAAGTTTTCCATGGAACTAGGAATTCCAATTCCAAGTTCCATTTTTTGCATGTTTGATACCATTATTTTTTAGGAAATAGGTTTTCTCCATTTTTCCAACCACGTAGACAATTTTCAACTTTTGTGGGAAAATGGGAATTGATTTTCCAGGCAATGTTGACGATTTTTTTTTTTGTTCTTTTTTATTTTTTTATTTTTTTTGGTTTGTAATGGAAACAAATTCTATCCCTAATTGTAAAAAAATATTTTCCTTTAATTGACAATTTTCTTGTAAAATAAAGTTAAACGAACACCAAAAGATAGATTGTTTTCTTTTTTTTTTTTTTTTTTGCAATGAAAACAAATTTTATCCCCAATATCAGTAAATTCTATACCTTTAATTGACAAATTTTATGTAAAATAAAGTCAAATGAATACCAAAAATTACTTTTATTTTAATATTTTTCACGTGGAAATTATGCCAATCAAACACAATAATTTACAATTTTCAGAAAAATAATTTTTAGGCAATTCAATTTCCTAGAATTCATTTTCTTTCCACCCAAATTCTATTTTTGCAATCAAACGGATCCTAAGTGAAGCATAACGAAGCGTGTAATTCAATAGATGCCACCTGCGATGGAGCTACAAGTTTATTGTATAATCTAGTACATTGAAACGCCCTTCTCATTTGAACATATAAAAACCGAAGTACTTCAGGTGCTTAGCTTAAGATGGGATCTGTTAAACATAGCGTCATAGACCCATAGATATTACGATCTATTCGACAATCTAATTATGTTACAAGTGTGACATAACTTATAGTAAGTGGTGTAAATCTCAATTGGACTGCCAAAAACGAGGCTCGTGACTATGTGAGCCTTGAGACGACCCCGTCGTGGCCTTAATTTAAGAAAAACCTTGCCTCTTTTCTTCTATTACATTTTTTTTTTTTTCCAAGTTCCTCAATAATGGGGTTAAAAAAGATGGGTTATTTTCGGGGAAAACCAAAAGGCCTCATGGACCTCTCCTGTCTCTGTCCGTGCATCCGGGCCAATCAGCCCGTTTTACACCACGCAGGCCATTTTAATCAATTGAAAACAGGAAAAGATGAAGTGTGACAAGAAAGATTTCCCTGTAACTCAAAATTGATCTTGTTCAGTTACCATCACACCAAATGGAATTGTCACTAGCAAAAGCACCACAAGCCAAAATTCCTTCCTTTTGTCTTCTGCTAAACGGACAAAATCTACTCAATGATGGCAAATTTCCCTTCTATGGGCATGCTCTTTCACGAGGACCCACTAAGAATTGTGCACAAAGACATTATAATTGCCCACTTCTTGCTCAAAAAGTCAAGTCTTCTATCTAGTCAAAGGATTAGACTAAAGGTCGTAAAAGTGCCTAAGTTACAACTTAGGTGCGATCGTGATGTGCCGAGGGCATGGGGCCGGCCCATCGCTAAAGTTGGGTCGTGCCCCAAGCTCTAGAGCCTTGTATAAGTATGTACTTTAATAAACACTAGGGAAAATTACCTAAAAACCTATAATTAAAGTCTAATTATCATAAATAAGGGAGGATTAGTTTAAAATTCAAATATTAGGTAATAATAACATTTTAATAATTTTAATTAATAAAAATTTAATTATACATAATATCCATATTTACCCACTCCTAAAATTCATCCCCAACCCATTTTCGATTTCTCCATCTTCTCTCTACCTCTTTATCCACCACATCCATCCATCGTCGCCCCACCTACCACCAAAATCGAGTCATCGTCACCACCACCCCGACGTAAGCAACATCTCTGTGACGATGCTATGCAAATATCGTGCAGTGGTAGCGAACCTCTCCTTTTTCGGTGTCGCTGCGAGCAACGGACTCACCCACCCATAGAGAAGAATTGCCACGAGCAGCGATGATTCGATGCGTACAACGACGCAACAGCAAGGCACAATTTCTATAGCGATTGCTCCCACGCGACACTGTGTCCGATACCTAGCGCATAGAGCTACACGAAGCGATCAAGTCATCGTCGCTACACAACAATGCTGATATTGATGTTTTTGTCTCTACTGCATAAATTGTGCTACTGTTGTTGTTGCTGCTAGGATTTGCTCCCTCGATAATCAGAGTTTTTGCTTATGTGTATACAACCTGCTTCTGTTGGTTCTACTTGTCTGTAATTCCTACTGCTATTGGTGTTGTTTCCTCATTCTACTTGTTTATCCTGAAGTGCTATTTGTTTTAAGGTAAAGAAAAATTTGTCCCCTTCTAATGAATACTGTCTGTTCTAGTTTAGCTTTAGTTTCTGAATCAATTGCCATTTCTTACCGTAGGAATCCTAGGTGAGTGGCAAAGTAAATTAATTACAAGTTTTTGTCTTTGTAGTGACAAAAATATCATTATGTAGTTCATAACTCTCTCTATATTATCTATTTTCTAGAGGTCTTATTCTTGTGATTTTGAGTCGAGCAAGAAATTTTTGTGTGCTATAGATAGTTTGTTTGTTTTGTTTTCCTTTTGGAATCACCAGTCTGTTTTGAATAGAAATCTCATATATTTTTGTCTTGGCATTTATGATCAGTTAATTTGATAATTTGTGATCGATAAATAACTCGTGTCATAAAATAGGGGGCCCTGGCCCAAGGCAAAAACCTCATGAAAAAAAAAGCTCAAAACTAGCCCCAATACCCACCAAATCCATTTAAAAAACCAGTTGTTTCCCTTAGAGTTAGAGGAAGTGGAGAAGATAGTACAGAAATTGAGAGGCGCTAAATTGTCATATTTTTTGTCGCCAAAAAAATCAGTGTGTGATATGTAGTTATTAGACTTCAATTGCCATACAAAAAATAGGCCAGAATTAATGGCTATTCTCGGCTATCTATAGCGGTGGCGAATGGCTGGTATTTCAAGAAATTTCTCCCAATTTATCAACATGTAATTGTAATTTTTTCTCCTAACTGTGCACTTTATACAGATGTTAAAGTGAAATAATTTTTATTTTTAATTTTCCCCTGATTTTATACTTATTTGTCAATTTGTTCTTTTTTTTTTTTAACAGATTTGTTAAAGAGTGTAAAGTTCACTAATAGATTATTATAAATAATATTTTGAGATAGATTCTTTTTATTTTAACTTAAAAATAACGATCATTTGATTTTAAGTAGTAAAATATTGATTGAAAACTGTCTCATTTATTTGTTTCAAAGTAGTAAAATCTCATTTATTTTACTACCTATTGGTTCATTTTGATCTAGTTATACAAATTGCAAGATAGGAAAGAGATTCTTTTTATTCTGCTGAATGAGGGTTTTTTTAATCTTTTTTTAATATTCTTATGTGTTGAAAATTTGTTGGTGAACAATTTTCTTCTTGTTTCCATTGCTTTAGAGAAACATATAATTTTTCCAAAAGAAGAAAAAAAAAATGGATGTTTTTGTGAAAGGATTTGTGTTTATTGCAAAGTCCAATCCCATGGAAGTGACAAAGCAGCTGTTAAAAAGATTTGTTCCTCGCAAGAATTCTTATGTTTCTACTCATCTACTAGTAATTTCAATAGTTATACTCAATCTCACGCAATATGTAGATCAACAACACTTTATGTTCTTTTTCTTTTTCTTTTTTATATTTGGATTTGTCTGTAGAACTTGACTTACAGTATCATTTCTAATCATTTTAAATATCATTTCTCTAATTTAAGAATTGTTATTTTTGTCAAAAAAAATTATGTTTAAGGGCCTCATATTATTAATCGCCTAGGGCCTCATAAATATCTGGGCTGGCCCTAGTCCTAAACACTTTGTGATTTGTGTGGTGAGTTTGGAGGCGGTGGGAATTTGTGTGTGGTGCATTTTGGAGGCAGTGATGATGGTTTGGAAGTGTTAGTGGTGATGAGGATGGTGGTGCTGTGGTGGAGGTGGGATGGAATAGATAAAACAAAAAGCAATGTGGAGGTTGTTTGGTGGTAGTAGGGTGAAATGGGTCAGATTAAAAGTATCTGTAACCAACTATTAAGTAATTGTAACTAATAAATAATAATATTTAACATAAAAAATGTGTAACACGTGACTAAATTTGAATTTGTGACCTACAATTTGTGTTTTCGTGACCTATATATAAGTTGTGATCAATTAAATTGATAAATTGTGGTTGAAAAATAATTTGTGACTGAAATAAGTTGTAGCATGTAAAAATTTGTGATTTGTGATTGGGAAATAAGTCATGACCAATTAATTTTGATAAATTGTGATCGATAAATAAATTGTGACCTATATATTTTGTGATTTCTGGTTATGACTTTTCTGTGATTGTGACTAATATGTAACTGCTACTCTAAATGATATAATATTGTGACATTAATTTTGACGTGTTGATTGTTGGTGATGTTTGGTAATATTTATAGTCATCGATTTGAGTTAAAGGTGGTAGTGGTGGTGCATTGGAGGTTATGGTGGTGATGACTGATGGTGGATTATGGTGTTGGTCTGTGGTGTATGCATATTTGTTTGTGGTGACACTGTTGTTGACCTATGTTTGACTTCACGTTTTGATCATAACAAACAAATTGCTTTTATCTCTGATAATTGTATTTGAGTGATTATAGCTAAAATTGAGGATGGAAAGATTGCTATCAAAAGACTTACAAAAAGATGCTCAATAAAAGTCAAGATAAAAGCCGAGTATGCACATCAAATCATTCAAAACAAGCACCAACAAGCCAAACATTTAAAATATCACACTTTTTGTATTCATAGGCAAAGGTAAAATACTTTAATACTAGGCAATGATTTGTGTCGACGAAAAGTGGTGGTAGTGTCAAGAGAGTGTTGACTTTCGAGTGTGCTTTTTCCGGCCAACCAGAATGCAGAGCTAGAGGTACTGAAAGCTCGGACAGGGCGAGGCACGCTCGAACATTGCCGAGTTTTGATGATGGCATTGTGAATTGCTCGATCATTGGTGCCTCAGATCTGTGTTTAGAACTGTGATTTGAAGTCAGAAAATCTGCCACTGAATAATAATGGAATTCTAAAGGTGTTAGATTATGTGGGGGTAATTTTGTTGTTAGTGGTGGTGTAGACTGTGATGGTTCTGTTACTGGTGGTGCATGTGGTCGTGTTAAGGTGGTGGTCGTTTAATTTTTTATGTTGTTGGGGGTGGTGGTTGTTGGTGTTTGCAGTGTTGGTGATTTTCTCATCAGTGGTGATTCTATTGTTGGTGATGTGGTAAGGTGGTGCATATTTGATATGGTGATGGTGGCGGCGGTTGTGATTGTTCCGTGGTTGGCTACGATAGTTCTGTGACCGATTGTGACTTGAGATTGACCTGGTCACAGACCGTCACACTGAATACAATTTTGTTCACAGTTAGTCAAACCAAAGACAAAGTCGGTCACATGCATCAGAGTGGTCATCGAAACAGTTTGCCGGAGGGGACGTCGGAGCGACCGCCAGAACAGTCATCGGGTCGGAGCCGATGGCCGTCTCCGGTAGAGAGGTGAAGAGAAGGTGGTGTAATGGGGTGATAGGATGGAGCGGGTGAGGTGGCATGGGTAGAAATAATTAATGTATATTATATTATATTTTTATATTTAATAAAATTATTTACCACCTGATTTTTGAAATATTTTAATGAGTTTGTTATTTATGAAATGTGATCTCTAAAGCTGAGAGTTATGTTAATATCCCTTAATTGATCGTAAATGCCAAGATAAAAATATATGAGATTTCCATTCAAAACAGACTGGCGATTCCAAAATGAAAACAAAACAAGGAAACTATCTACAGCACACAAATTTTTCTTGCTCGACTCAAAATCATGACAATAAGACCTCTAGAAAATAGATAATATTGAGAGAGTTTTGAACTATATAATGACATTTTCGTCACTGTAAAGACAAAAAACTTGTAATTAATTTACTTTGCCACTTGCCTAGGATTCCTACGGTAAGAAATGGCAATTGATTTAGGAACTAAAGCTAAACTAGAACAGGCAGTATTCATTAGAAGGGGACAAATTTTTCTTTACCTTAAAACAAATAACACTTCAGGATAAACAAGAGGAATGAGGAAGCAGCACCAATAGCAGTAGGAATTACACACAAGTAGAACCAACAGAAGCAGGCTGTACACACATAAGCAAAAACTCTGATCATCGAGGGAGCAAATCCTAGCAGCAACAACAACAGTAGCACAATTTATGCAGTAGAGACAGAAACATCAATATCAGCACCGTTGTGCAGCGACGATGACTCGATCACTTCGCGTCGCTTTATGCGTTAGGTAACGAACGGTGAGCACAGTGCCGCGTGGGAGAAGTCGCTACAGAAATTGTGCCTTGCTGCTACGTCGTTGCATGCATCGAATCATCATTGCTCGTGGCAATTCTTCTCTATGGGTGGGTGGGTCCGTTGCTCGCAGCGACACCGAAAAAGAAGAGGTTCACTACCACCGCACGATATTTGCATAGCATCGTCACAGAGGTGTTGCTTACGTCGGGGTGTGGTGACGATAACTCGATTTTGGTGGTAGGTGGGGCGAAGATGGATGGATATGGTGTGGTAGGTAAAGGGGTAGAGAGAAGATGGAGAAATCGAAAATGGGCTGGGGATGAATTTTAGGGGTGAGTGAATATGGATATTATGTATATTTAAATTTTTATTAATTAAAATTATTAAAATGTTACTACTACCTGATATTTGAATTTTAAACTAATCCTCCCTTATTTATGATAATTAGACTTTAATTGTAGGTTTTTAGGTAAATTTCCCATCAATTAATTTGATAATTTTGATCAATAAATAACTCGTGTCCTAAACAGGGGGCCCTAGCCCAAAGCAAAAGCCTCATGAAAAAAAGCTCAAAACCAGCCCCAATACCCACCAAATCCATTTAAAAACCAGTTGTTTTCCTTAGGGTTAGAGGAAGTGGAGAAGATAGTACAGAAATTGAGAGGCGCTAAATTGTCATATTTTTTGTCGCCAAAAAACCAGTGTGTGATATGTAGTTATTAGACATCAATTGCCGTACAAAAAATAGGCCAGAATTAATGGCTATTCTGGGCTATTTGTAGCGATGACGAATGGCTAGTATTTCAAGAAATTTCTCCCAATTTATCAACATGTAATTGTAATTTTTTCTCCTAACTGTGCACTTTATACAGATGTTAATGTGAAATAATTTTTATTTTTAATTTTCCCCTGATTTTATACTTATTTGTCAATTTGTTCCTTTTTTTAACAGATTTGTTAAAGAGTGTAAAGTTCACTAATAGGTTATTATAAATAATATTCTGAGGTAGATTCTTTTTATTTTAACTTAAAAATAACGATCATTTGATTTTAAGTAGTAAAATATTGATTGAAATCTGTCTCATTTATTTGTTTCAAAGTAGTAAAATCTCATTTATTTTACTACCTATTGGTTCTTTTTGATCTAGTTATACAAATTGCAAGATAGGAAAGAGATTCTTTTTATTCTGCTAAATGAGGGTTTTTTTATCCTTTTTTAATATTCTTATGTGTCGAAAATTTGTTGGTGACCAATTTTCATCTTGTTTCCATTGCTTTAGAGAAACAGATAATTTTTCCAAAAGAAGAAAAAAAAAGATGGATGTTTTTGTAAAAGGATTTGTGTTTATGGCAAAGTCCAATCTCATGGAAGTGACAAAGCAGCTGTTAAAAAGATTTGTGCCTCGCAAGAATTCTTATGTTTCTACTCATCTACTAGTAATTTCAATAGTTATACTCAATCTCACGCAATCTGCAGATCAACAACATTTTATGTTCATTTTTTTTTATATTTGGATTTGTCTGTAGAACTTGACTTACAGTATCATTTCTAAGCATTTTAAATATCATTTCTGTAATTTAAGCATTGCTATTTTTGTTAAAATCAATAAAACAAATAAATTATGACCAATAACTAATGTGATAAAACAAAAAAAAAAGTGTGATTTGTTACTAAATTTATAATTGTAACCTACAATTTTCATCTTCGTGATCGATAAATAAGTTGTGATCAACGATTTGATCATTACTGAACGTTAATTAAGTGGTGACATATAAAATTTGTGATTTGTGATCGAGAAATAAATCGTGATAAACTAATTTAATAAATTGTGATCGAGAAATAATTTGTGACAATTTAATTTGATAGTTTTTTATCGTAAAATAAATTGTGACATATAAAACTTGTGATTTGTGATCGAAAAATAAGTCGTGACCAATTAATTTTGATAAATTGTGATCGATAAATAAATTGTGACCTATATATTTTGTGATTTCTGGTTATGACTTTTTTGTGATTGTGACTAATATGTAGCTGCTACTATAAATGCTATAATATTGTGACATTAATTTTGACGTGTTGATTGTTGGTGATGTTTGGTAATATTTAAGGTGAAGGTAGTATTTATAGTCATCGATTTGAGTTAAAGGTGGTAGTGGTGGTGCATTGGAGGTTATGTTGGTGATGATTGATGGTGGATTATGGTGTTGGTCTGTGGTGTATGCATATTTGTTTGTGGTGACACTGTTGTTGACCTATGGTTGACTTCACGTTTTGATCATAACAAACAAATTGCTTTTATCTCTGATAATTGTATTTGAGTAATTATACCTAAAATTGAGGATGGAAAGATTGCTATCAAAAGACTTACAAAAAGATGCTCAATAAAAGTCAAAACAAGCACTTCAACAAGCCAAACATTTAAAATATCACACTTTTTGTATTCATAGGCAAAGGTAAAATATTTTAATACTAGGCAATGATTTGTGAAAAGCTCAAAATTGATTTTATGAACAAGAAAAATCATTTTACAAAAATTTTTGCATAAAAAAATCATTTTTCAAAGGTAAAGATCCCAATGTTATATTTAAGGAGCGTCAATTACCTTGAAAAATCGCTTAAAAATATCCTTTAGAAGATTATTTTTTTTTAAAACAACAAAAGAGGGAAAATTGTGGAAAATCTGCCGTGCTAGATGGTTTGGTAAGACTGGAGGACGTCCGATAGACCCCAACGATCAAAAAATATAACCGTTATGAATTCTGACTTTCAACGACTACTACACTGTCTGTACTGCTTGGTACTTTGGCTGATGTCCGATTAGACAGACCATTTCAATGCTATAAATACCAGATCCGTTTGCATTCATTGATAGAATTCCAGAGCATTAAAGTGAGATTCTTTTGGGCTAAAATATTTGATCTTTACTTATTTTTATCAATCAATTACTTTCGAAAAACTCTTCGTTGATTTTACTTTTGAAAATCATTTCATTCACCAACGTTTTTCAAAATCAACACTTGAGCTTTATTCATTACTATTTATTAAAGCGTTAAGTCCGCTTCTCTTGTTGTACTCAACTTTAAATATATCATTTATTGCGAGAAAAATGTCAATTTGTAAACTTTTTTATTCTAAAAACTTGTAGGTTGTGTTAAGATCCAGTAACATTTTACGTTGTAAAATGATCTGTGCTCATTGTTTGTAAGTCACTGGAAACATTGTAAAAGGTTATATTGCACCATAAGTCAATCAAATTTAGTGAAAAAGCTTTGCACGTGCCGCAGAGCTTGGTAATGGAGGACGTAAATCATTGCATTGGATCGAACCTCCACAATTAAATCTATTGCATTCTCTTTCTCCCTTCTATTTAGCCTTTTATATTGTACTCATTAATTTTCCCTATTTAATTTGCTTGTTTATTTTATTATTGCATTTGTTAGTACATTGTTTTTAGACTTGAATTAATTTTTGAAAAAGATTTAAAAACCAATTCACCCTCATATTAATTAGCTATGCTTGGGCTTTCAAGTGTGTGACCAAGTATGTGTTTATTGTGACTGATTGTGACCAATTTTTTTATTAATTTTGCCCGATTGTGACTTGATCACATACCATCATAGTTAAAATTGACATGATCACATACAGTCACATTGAAGACAAACTTAGTCACAGTTATTCACACCGAATGTAAATTTGATAATAGTTAGTCGAAGATAATACATGTAAGTGACTTGGTTGCGTACGGTCCCGGAAAGTCTCACTAAAGACAAATTTAATTACAGTTAGTTACAGATAACACAAGTTAGTGACTTGGTTACATATGGTCACAAATTAAATAGTCACAAACAATCACACTGAAAATAAATTTGGTCACGGTTTGTTACATATAACATAGGTCTAGGTGATCCCATGGAGATGGTTTAGAGGTGGGTGTGGATGGAGGTGGTTCCGGGGAGGGTGTAATTTCCATAAAAGATTTTTAATTTTTTAAAATTTTTTACAAGTTGGAGTGAGGTGGGTGGGGTGTGGTCTCGATGTAGGGTATAATCTCAAAAAAACTTTCAATTTTTGAAAAAAAATTTACAGGGTGGCGTGGGTGGGGTCGTGAGGTGGGGATGAGTGGAGGTGGTTTTGCTATGGGGTGTAGTCTTATAAAAGATTTTTAATTTTTGGAAATTTTTTATAGGTTAGGGTGGGGTAGCGTAGGGACGGGGGGAAATGGGATGGTGTAGGGTATGGTTCTAGGATGGGGTGTAATATCGAAAAAAGCTTTCAATTTCTGAAATTTTTTTATAGGGCGGGGAAGGTGGGGTTCGTAGGGAGACGTGGGTGGGTATTGGGCGTTGGGATATTATTAATTTGGTAGGGGTGGGTGGGGATAATTAATTCTAATTAATTGTATACTATATATATTATTAATTAGATAATTAATTGATATATTATTAATTTGGTGGGAGTGGTGGGGATAATTAATTCTAATTAATTGTATATTAAATATATTATTAATTAAAATCAATATTTGGAATTTTGAATACTTAGACAAATTTGTCAATTTTAAAATGTAATTTTTATATGTAGAAGTTATGTATTGTTCCTGTATAAGAATGTAGGCCCGACACATCCTAGTGTCTGTCATGGCGGGCTAGATACATAAAGAAAGGGACTCGTGCTATAAAAATTGTTATAAATAGTTTTGAAGCAGTGTCAAAAATGTACTAGTTCACAGTGACATCGTGTCACCCACGTTTTCATAGAAGCAGGTCTTGTCAAGCTCAATAAATAATTCAAAAATGGGATTGAAACATAATCATTTTCTGAAAAAAAAAAAATCCTTGGCTTGATCCATTTGACAGCCCTATTGTTTAATCGACTTTCAACTGAAACAAATCGGTAGAGTTTCGGATATGATCTCTTTCCGCAGATAGTTTGACGAAAACTAAGAATTTCACAAGCATTTGCCACTACTCAAAAACGAAAATTAGAGGAGTAAACCTTATCCAGTGTGCAGGCAAGCTCTTGATCCCTGGTCTGTTGGGGCACATCTCGCAATTTACCTCTCTCACGATACTCCAGAAGCGAAGCGGTGGGGCCCTCAAAGTTGGGATTCAACCTTTTTTTGATAATTAGTCAAAACTCTAAAGTAATGACAAATTTTAACTTTTTTCTTTCCTCAGAGCTGCCCCACCTATTCTAGTTATGTTAACAAACAAGTCATTTGACTCTCAGCTCGTGTGTGGAGAATTCCAACTTGCATCTCAAACAAAGACAAAATTTCTATTAACGCTTGAAGTTTCATATTAAAAATGTGCCTTGTTAATAGCAGTAACACAAACCCTCGTATGTTGATTTATATTTTAATCTAATCGACTTGTTATTTCTTAACAAGCCCCCATAGATAAGGATGGCAATTCGGCTCACTGGCTCGACCCAGAAAAAGCTTGAGCTTGCTTGGCTCGAGGCTCGGTAGAATCGAGCCAAGGCTCAGGCGAGCTCCATTTTGGGAGAACGGGTCAAGCTCGAGCCGGCTGCAAGCCTTATTTAAATTTAAAAAAAAAAGAGAGAGAATAGTGGCCCCCAAAAATGTTGCCTTAATACGCAGCCGCAGCTGGCTACCTTATTTATATAAATAATAATAAAAAATAGAAGAAAGCATAAAAAGCGAGCCTACCCGACTCGCCCAAGAGCCTAATTTTTTTGGCTAAGCTTTTGCTTGGCTCGACTCGAGCTCGAAAAAAAGCTCGCATATTTTACCCTAACCGAGCTCGAGCCTTGAGTTTTAACTCGCGAGCTGACTCGGCTTGACTCGTTGACATCTCTACCCATAGATAATAGTTCGTTTGAGCACATCAATCTTGAAATCCATGTTCATTGAGTCTTGATCGGATATAATACTCTTGGAGCTTAATAACATTTGATGCTGTAATAAAATTTGGAATTTCATATTAAAATGTCAACCCTATTAGGAGGAGTATCTCAAACTATTATATAATTGGTCTATATTTTCTTAACAAAGCTTTAGAGGACAACCAACTTTAGGAACGCAATGTTGAGTTTACGCCTCAAAAGAAAATGATTTTGTTGATATAATCACTTACACAATTTAAGATACACGCCACTAATAAAACTTAACGGAGTACTAATTACTCTTACTTTATAATGCAATATTAAAAAGATATTATGATATTTAGTTTTCAATTTTGATATTTATTCTAGGAAACATAATAAGAGTGTTGATTTCATTGATTTTAGAATAATTTCCTATTTAAATTAACACTAGTTTAAACCCTATATAAATGGGTCTTTTGCGTTGTAATAAATCAACTTGATTATATGAAATAAATTGATTTCTCCCCTTAATTTATATCTTCTCATTTTCCCCTCTCCTTCTATTTCTCCCTTCTTTCTCCTTCTTCTCCCTCCTCTCCCCATTCTTCCATAATCCTCAGATAACATCCAACATCAATTTAGTATCAAAGCCCGACTCGTTTCCTTTGACCATCAAATCATCCAACCCTTGACCCTGTTTTCATCCACCTTCATATACAATCAACCGTGAACAACCATTCTACCATCCATCTAATAACCGTCTAGACTTGCAACCACCTTTGATTAGCACAAAATAAAAGAAGAAAAGCATTCATTGCAGCAGCAGCAATTTTCAGTTTTCTTTTTAGTTCTTTGTTCTTAGTTAGACAGGACCAAAAAAAAGTGAATAAAAAAAACAAATTGTTCTCTGTGCGTTAGATTTTTTCCCAAAAAAAATGACAAGAGCGCAAGAGAAGATGGAAAAATTCATTACAATGTGCTGCCTTCAATAATTCAGTCAGCTGTCGTATGAATTCCTTTATGAGAAAATTACCTAGAAACCTACCTTTAAAGATTAATTTTCAGAAAACAAGGGGATTAAATTTTATTTCACAAATCAGGTGATAATGAAGTTTTAATAATTATAATTAATAAAAATTTAATTGTATCTAATCTACATATTCACCTTACCCAAACACCACTCCCATGCACCATTCATTTCAAAATCCCTAAAAAAAATTCTCTCACTACTCTCTCTCTCTCTCTCTCTCTCTCTTCCAGGCACAGAATCGCCATTGCACAGCGTTAAGAGCTAACATAGAAGCCAATTGGTGACCGTCGTGATGATTTCAATGTCACTTCAACAACGTTGTAAGGCTGCTGACGGTGAATCCAATGACTCAAAGTGCGCAATGAGGCGTTAATGATTTGTGTCGACAAAAAGTGGTAGTAGTGTCACGAGAGAGTTAACTTTCGAGTGTGCTTTTTTCGGCCAACCAGAATGCAGATCTAGAGGTGCTGAAAGCTCGGGACAGGGTGAGGCATGCTCAAACATTGTCGAGTTTTGATGTTGGCATCATGAATTTCTCGATCATTGGTACCTTAGATCTGTGTTTAGAACCATGATTTGAAGTCAGAAAATCTGCCATTGGATAATAATGGAATTCTAAAGGTGTTAGATTCTGTGGGGGTGATTTTGTTGTTAGTGATGGTGTAGACTGTGATGGTTCTGTTACTGGTGGTGCATGTGGTCGTGTTGAGGTGGTGGTCGTTTAATTTTTTATGTTGTTGGGGGTGGTGGTTGTGGGTGTTTGCAGTGTCGGTGATTTTCTCATCCGTGGTGATTCTATTGTTGGTGATGTGGTAAGGTGGTGCATATTTGGTATGGTGATGGTGGCGGCGGTTGTGATTGTTCTGTGGTTGGCTACGATAGTTCTGTGACCGATTGTGACTTGAGATTGATATGGTCACAGATAGTCACACTGAATACAATTTTGCTCACAGCTAGTCAAACCAAAGACAAAGTCGATCACAGTTAATCACAGGTCTGCGGTGTTTGCAGATTTGTTTGTGGTGACCTTATGCAATCAAGTATGTGTCTGTTGTGACCAATTTTATGTTGATTGTGATCGGTTGTGACTTGAGATTGACCTGTCACAGATAGTCACACTGAATACAAATTTGGTCACAGTTAGTCACACCAAAGATAAAGTTGGTCATATGCATCGGAGTGGTCATCGAAACAGTTTGTCGGAGGGATAGCCGAGTAGCCATCGGAGGGGGCGTCGGAGAGACCGCTAGAACAGTCATCGGGTCGGAGCCGATGGTCGTCTCCAGTATAGAGGTGAAGGGAAGGTGGTGTAATGGGGTGGGTGAGGTGGCATGGGTAAAAATAATTAATGTATATTATATTTATTTTAATATTTAATAAAATTATTTACCACCTGATTTTTGAAATATTTTAA
>NW_019264357.1:2419-9260 GCF_002742605.1 Olea europaea var. sylvestris | reverse complement strand
TCCCGAGTCTACAACACCACCGTCCACCACTTCATTCATCGGCAGACCAGCCACTCCAATATTGCTTCCCGCCGACCGCTAATACTTGTATCTTTAACCTTCACCACCTCCAAATTCCACCATCACCTCTATATCCCCAACCGCCAGGGTCGCCACACCCCAACTCGATCACCCAAGAGTTATGTCGCTGCCCCCACGTCAGTTTATCACCGAATGCACATTCGTAGTTACTGCACCAGTTTTCAGGTTGTGGGTTTATCGTGACAATCTCCTATCTACTCCTCACAACCATATTTATCACCCTCCACCGCGAAGACCGTCTATAACCCAGCCGTTTCCACACCGTCACTGTATTCATCTTCTTCTACTGATACATGTTGGAAATTATGTTGGTGGAATGATACCGGGTTTTTTCATACTGGTTTATAATATTAGTTAATTACATAATAAACTAAATTATCATAAACCACAATATATTAATCTAATTTAGAACTAAATTATATTAAGTTATGTAAAACACGTTAATTTAATAAATCTAAACGGCAGAAATTTCAGAGAACAAAAAAAATTAACGACATGCTTATAATTTCATATAAACTTTTAACCCGAGGCTTGTGTAAACACAGTGTCCTTAAAACAGATTCTCCCTTTCACCGTACGTGCTTGAGTTTTAATCCGAGCGTTAGTTTCCCAGGATACAACGGTATATAGTAGAATTTGAGCACCGTAGATACTACTCTGGCGAACTGATCTAGTATCCGAATAATATCAACATAAGAACAAGACCTTACTGGACAAGGAATGCAGAAAAGAAGAAACTGTATAGGCAGGAATGTAGGTGAGATTTTCAAGCGTGTTAAATTGCTGGAGAATGAGCCTTTTTATAGGCATACTGCCTATTAACATTGTAACCATTGGGAGTCCATTGGAATTACTACCCATTAAAATTGTGACCATTGGGAGTCCATTGAAGTTTTTGCAGTTTCAGAAAACCCAAAAGTCATTGAAGAAAGCAAAAAAAATTGCAAAACGTGGGCTCTTTGAATGGGCGAATTTTGCCTTGTTCGGTCCGACATTCGTGTGCACAGGTTGCACCCACACCCAAGTTCAAGGTCCGAAGGCTATTTCGGTCCGAGATTTGCACTCCCCCACGCGCGCACGTGGAGAGAGCCTCTATGCTACACATGATTACATCATTCCAAAGTGTAGCGCACGTGGAGAGAGCCTCTATACTACACATGATTACATCATTCCAAAGTGTAGGCATATATAAAGTGGTTCATGCTTTCTTCATTTTTCTATGAGGGACAAATGTCACTTTTCCCACATAAACCATCTTCCAATAGCCAACTTTGAGCTCCAATTTCTCATTCATCCGTTAATCAATTTTGGCAAGTAAATATATGGTTTCGATGCTCTCACGGAGGAGAACATAGATCAATTTTGATCTTCCAAATCGGACCAACGGGTCCCACTCAAACTTATGCCAAAAATGACCCATTTACTCATTTTTCCAACAATCCCGCACATGAATGAAAATTGGGAGAGACGCGGAAACGTGACACAAGAGACTTGGTGATAAAGTTCAACGGTTGAAACCTGTATAGGATAGGTAGATATTACCATTTGAACCTTCCCTTGTGAAAATATATTTACTTTACTAGCTGACCAGTAGACGCGTTGTCCTTAAACTGTTCTGCTGTTTGTGTAAACGATGATATACTCCACACAGGATTCTTCCTAACACAATTAAGTTCTCATTATTATGTTAGTTTTGGACATGAACATACGCCTGGTTCTGTGAGAGTTTCTAATAATTGAGCCCCACACAATTCTCTTAGAAGCAGCCTCACTTCTTTCTCACATAGGTGATTTCTTATTACAAGTAACCCGCATTACTTGGCTCGATTTACGATGCATAAGAATCATTAAATGTCTACTGCTTATCCTTCATCCTTACGGGTATCACTGTTATATCATAGGAATGGACATGAGGTAACATCCCCCATAGTGATTCAATCAAGTCTTTAAAATTAGGTTGTCCCTTTGAACCTAGATCTTGGGGTCTCCAGTCAACTAGGTTGGGTTTCCTTTGTATTGACTTATCCATCCTAGGGCTTAAATCTCACTCCTCTCGATGATTTCCCAACTAACTTTCTATTTAACCCTTTGGTTAGCAGATCCGCAATGTTATCTTTTGACCTTACATAGTCAATAGTGATAACTTCAGTTAAGAGAAGTTGTCTTATGGTATTGTGTCTACGACGTATATGTCTAGACTTACCATTGTACATGTTACTCTGTGCCCTTCCGATTGCTGATTGACTGTCACAATATATGCAAATTGCTGGCACAGGTTTTGACCATCTTGGAATATCCTCTAAGAAGTTGCGCAACCACTCGGCCTCTTCACTGCATTTATCTAGAGTTATAAACTCAGATTTCATCGTAGATCTGGCTATAACCGTTTGCTTAGAGGATTTCCATGATATGACAGCACCTCCCTATGTGAATACAAATCTACTGGTGGACCTTGAGTCTTTTATATCAGATATCCAATTAGCATCACTGTATCCTTCAACGACTGTTGGATATCTGATATAGTGCAGTCCAAAATTACGAGTATATCTAAGGTAACTCAGTACTCTTATTATTCCTCTCCAGTGATAAGCTCCTAGATTACTCGTGTATCTACTCAGTTTACTAACTGTGTAGGCTATGTCTGGTCTTGTACAACTCATCAAGTACATCAGACTTTCAATAATTCTCGAGTATTCTACTTGAGAGATACTTTCACCTTTATTTTTGGATAGATGCTGACTTATATCTATCGGTGTTTTAGCTATCCCGGAATTATCCTTACTAAATTTTTCTAAAATTTTGTTCACATATTGTGACTGGCTTAAAATGATCCCATCTGATGTTCGTGAAATTTTAATTCCAAGTATAACATCAGCTAATCCCATATCTTTCATGTCAAATCTCGAATTTAACAGATTTTTAGTGAATTTAACCATCTTATCGTTACTACCAACAATAAGCATGTCATCAATGTAAAGACATAAAATGACATAACCATTTTCAGTGTTTTTAACATAAACACATTTGTCACACTCGTTGATTTTAAATCCACATTCCATCATGATATTGTCAAATCTTTCGTGCCACTGTTTTGGAGCTTATTTCAAGCCATACAATGACTTCACCATTTGTAGACTTTATTTTCCTGTCCTGGTGATGAAAACCCCTCGGGTTGTTCTATATAGATTTCTTCATCTAAATATCCATTCAAAAATGCAGTTTTAACATTCATTTGATGTACTTCAAGATTTCGCGGAGCGGCGATCGTAAGTATGATCCTAATAGATGTTATTCTTGTCACTGGAGAATATGTATCAAAGTAATCAAGGCCTTTGCGTTGTCTGTAACCTTTTATTATTAACCCGACCTTGTACTTTTCGATAGTTCTATCTGCTTTCATTTTCTTTTTGAAAATCCATTTGTAGCCTAGTGGTTTACTTCCTGGAGGAAGATCCACTAGCTCCCATGTATGATTTTGCAATATGAAATCTATTTCACTTTTAATGGCATCTTTCCATTGAGGTCCTTCCAATGAGTTCACAGCTTCTTGATAGCTTTGAGGTTCACTTTCGAGCATATAGGTCAGAAAATCAGGACCATAAGATTTTTCTGTCCTTTCCCTTTTGCTACGTCTTGGTTCAGCCTCAATTTCCTCTTCTAACTCTTAGTCTTGATTATTTTCAGTCATAGTCTCATATGTCCGTTTAGAAGAGCTTGCTTCCTCTTTAGGCTCGTATAGGAATACATGTTCAAAGAATGAAGCGTTTCTTGATTCTATTATCGTGTTTTTGTGTATCTCTGAGATTTTAGAATCATATACAAGAAATCGATAAGCACTACTATTATTTGCATAGCCAATGAAGATGCAATCTATAGTTTTTGGGCCTATCTTTACCTTCTTTGGTGTTGGGACAGCCACTTTAGCAAGACACCCCCACACTCGTAAGTATTTATAGGAAGACTTTCTTCCTTTCCATAATTCACAAGGAGTCCATTCTATTTTCTTCCGAGGCACCTTATTTAAAAGATAATTTTCTGATAACACAGCTTCCGTCCACATGTTCTGAGGTAATCCAGAGTTTACTAGCATTGCATTCATCATTTCCTTTAACGTACGATTTTTACGTTCAGCAACACCATTTTGTTGCAGTGAGTAAGGTGCAGTGGTTTCATGTATGATTCCGTGTTGCGCACAGAATTCAGCAAACGGTGCTTCATACTCACTACCTCGATCACTTCTCAACACCTTAACTTTCTTATTGAGTTGCATTTCAACTTCATTCTTATAAAGAATAAATTTCTCTATAGCTTCATCCTTACTTTTGAGCAAATACACATAACAGTATTTAGTGCTATCATCGACAAAAGTAATGAAATACTTGTTGCCGCCTCTTGTTTGTACAAATTTTAAATCCTCTTGTTTGTACAAATTTTAAATCACATATGTCATTGTGAATTAAATCAAGTGGTTCTGTGTTTTGTTCGATTGATTTAAAGGATGATCTTGTCAATTTTATCTCAACACAAGTTTCACACTTATGTTTGGAATCAATGTGGAACTCGGGTATACAATTCAAGTTAACTAGTCTAAGTAAAGTATCATAGTTAACATATCCTAGTCTACCGTGCTATAGATTGGAAGACTCAAGCAAGTAAGCAGAAGAGTTCACTTTATTCATTTTTGGTTTAACAACCATTACATTCAATTTGAACATACCATCGAAAACATAACCTTTTCCGACAAACATTTCACTCTTAGACAAAATAACGTTGTCTGACTCCAATACAATGCGAAAGCCATGCTTATTCAAAAGCGACCCGAACACTAGGTTCTTGCGAATTTTCGGCACATATAGCACATTGTTAAGAGTCAGCTCTTTTCCCGAGGTCATCTTCAGAACAACCTTTCCTTGACCCTTGATCACAGAAGTTGCTGAATTTTCCATGAACAACTTCTCTCCATTCTCAATTGCTTCGAATGTAGCAAATAACTCTTCATCAGAGCACACGTGTCTCATAGCACCGGTGTTAATCCACCTTCTTTTTGAGTTTGAACCCACCATGTTCACTTCAGAAATTACGGCTGCGAGATTGATTTCAGACATATCATGTGCCATGTAGTCAACCATATTTGCTTCTTTCTTCTTCTTCTTTGGCAATTTGCACTCCGAAAACTTGTGGCCTACTTTGTCACAATTGAAGCATTTTCCTTGAAATTTCTTCTTAGAAATTCCACCTTTCGGTCCTAACTTTGTCCCTTTGCCACCAGATGGCCCAAACTTGTTTTTGTGGGTCTTAGTACTTTGACCATGCTCCACAACATTGGCTTTAGCCACACCAGGATTGAACCACTTCTTTTCGAAACTTTTATTGTCTTTTTCAATTCGAAGTCTAACAATTAGCTCTTCAACGTTCATTTTCTTTCGTTTGTGTTTCAGATAATTTTTGAAATCTTTCCACGCGGGGGGTAATTTTTCAATAATTGCAGCCACTTGAAAAGTTTCACTCAAACTCATCCCTTCGGCATGAATCTCATGAAGAATCACTTGGAGTTCTTACACTTGACTGATAATTGTTTTCGAGTCCACCATCTTATAGTCTAGGAACCTGCCAATAATGAACTTTTTAGCTCCGGCATCCTCAGTTTTATATTTCCGGTCCAAAGACTCCACAGCTCCTTAGCAGTTTTCATAGTACTATACATATTGTACAGCATCTACTAATCTGTTCATAATATAGTTTCGACACAAGAAGTCCAAATGTTTCCATGCATCAAGTGCACTAACTGCTTGCACATCTCCTTCACCCTCATTGAGTTTTGGAGCAGAATCTCTCAAAATTCAAGGTGGTCAGATACAATAGCATTTTCTGCTGCCGCCTCTTGAAATTCAAGCCATTGAATTTCTCCGATTTTTCTCCATGATTAACCGACACAGTTGGAGCCATAGTTTGACTCACAATATGATTTGGCAACTTAGCCACAGTCTGTTCCATAACGGAACTTGGTCCTTGAGCCACAGTAGAGCCCACAGCCTGATTTCCAGCAGGGGCAATTTGGATCACATCCATGTTGGTTGGTTCGATAGCCATTTGTGAAAATGAAACAAATATTAGTTTCTAATAAACAATTTATTTATTTCAATAAAATAAAATAAACAATTTATTTACTACCAATGTGTATAGAATCTTTTTTAAGTTTGTTGGAAATTATGTTGGTGGAATGATACCGGATTTTCTCATACCGGTCTATAATATTAGTTAATTACACAATAAACTAAATTATCATAAACCACAATATATTAATCTAATTTAGAAATAAATTATATTAAGTTATGTAAAACACGTTAATTTAATAAATCTAAACGGAAAAGTTGAAAATTAACAGAAATTTCAGAGAAAAAAAATTAACGACATGCTTATAACTTCATATAAACTTTTAACCCGAAACCTGTGTAAACAGTGTCCTTAAAACAGATTCGCCCTCTCACCGTACGTGCTTGGGTTTTAATTCGAGCATCTGTTTTTCAGGATACAATGGTATATAGTAGAATCTGAGCACCGCAGATACTACTCTGGCGAACTGGTCTAGTATCCGAACAATATCACCACAAGAACAAGACCTTACTGGACAAGGAATGCAGAAAAGAAGAAATTGTGTATGCAGAAATGTAGGTAAGATTTTCGAGTGTGTTAGATTGCTGGAGAATGAGCATTTTTATAGGCATACTAGCCATTAACATTGTGACCATTGGGAGTCCAT
>NW_019264357.1:0-2213 GCF_002742605.1 Olea europaea var. sylvestris | reverse complement strand
CGCTGCTTTCAAAGAATTGCCATTGATCCATGAGTTGAGTTTTTGCTTATATTCACGCCAGTGGACTTCTTTTGATTACCAATGACACTTGTTGAATTGGCATTGGCCTATTATTTGCATCGGGTGCAGTTGTTAAAACTCTTGAGGTATATCGATTTTGTATTTTGAAAGCACTATTTTCTATTTAGGTGTTGTGGCCTGTCAATCTTCATAATTTTTACAAAATCTATTAAAAATAATGTTGTATCATACCTCATACAATTTATATAATTCATTTAACACCTACAACACACCACTAGGTGAGTACCATGATAGTATGCATTCACGTTCCCCTTTTCCCTACACTTATTCCTCATTTAGACACTTTGTTGGACGTGCATTGCCCTTCTAGGCAAGTTGCATTTCAATTATTGGATTTTGATCGTCTCACTAGGCCCGACTCATTTCTTGATTGGCTTGATAGTCTTGAATTATTTTTTTATTTTTTTATTTTTTTGAATTTTACAACTTAAATGACTCACGTCGTCTTTGTCATGCTGATATGGCACTTATTGGATATGCTAGATATTACTGGAAGTCATTTTTGCGAAACATTAATTACCTAGGTCAACGTAATCAATTCTTTTTGTACTGCAAAGAAGGTACTTCTACTGTTACTGAGTATCTAGCTTATTTCGAAGAATTATTGAACGATTGTTATATTTATGAGGTTCCCACATCACAGCGTCTAGGTTTCTCGATGGGTTGAATCTTAAAATTTTGCCTAATAATATTCCTACATTTCGATCCTTAGACGACACTTACCAACATGCCAATCTATGGAAAATATCCTTTCATCTTTGCTAAGCATGTGATAAGTAGGTGTATCATCCCATTCCAAACGATCATCTCCCGAGTCTAGTTATATTCCTCTTGAGAAAGATAATGATGTTGTGATTGTTGAGCCAATTGAATATTTTGATAGCAAGGATGAAGAATTTTCTATAGTGTTACCACCCCAGTCAAACAGTCAACATTTTCTCAATTACGTGCCGACGTTGATCTTGCCTAATCTGTTGCATTGTTCTAACATTTATTTTAATATGATTTTACCTCCACTTTGTGATGCTTCTCGGGTTACCACGTTGTCCAATGTCATTCATTCAAATGCTTTTTCACACGCATAAAGAAGAGATTGAATTTTTCACTTGAACTTAATGTGTTTGATTGGCCATCACTCTTAAATGAGAGTTTTGTTTTCAATATAGCAAAATTGTTTCCTTTTTAATATAGCAAAATTGATTTCACCGTTGTTGCACTCACTTGTTTTCGCAGGCCAGTTTACTTTGCCTGATCCTTGTACTACTCATTATGTACATTTAATTGAAGACTTTATGAACGAGTTGCATAAGTTTTTGCTTTTTGAAGTTCCGTATCGCTATTTGGTCAAACAAAGAGATCATCTCCCTTGGTTAAATCATGTTCTTGGGGATTCTTTGCAAATTCAGTTGATGTCAAATGATCAATTCAGGTACTTGGTTCTTAAGAAAGATCGCCCTCCTTGGTGTGAGTTCAACAAATTGCTGTTGTCCAAGGTCCAGTACGAGCATTTGGTGAAGACAAAAGATCGACTTCCTTGAAGTATGAAGTATCAGTCTATCTCATCGGAGTCGAGTTCTCTCAGCCAGGGAGAAATGATGCAATATTAAAGAGATATTATGATATTTAGTTTTCAATTTTAATATTTATTCTAGGAAACATAATAAGTGTTTTCATTTCAATGATTTTAGAATAATTTCCTGCTTAAATTAACACTAGTTTAAACCCTATATAAAGCGGTCTTTTACGTTGTAATAAATCAACTTGAATATATGAAATAAATTGATTTCTCTCCCTAATTTTTATCTTCTCATCTTCCCCTGTCCTTCTATTTCTCCCCTTTTTCTCCTTCTTCTCCCTCCTTTCCCTATTTTTCCATAATCCTCGCGTAACATCCAGCGTCACTTTATCTTTGCACACTTTCTCTCATCACTCATGCAGACATAACCACCTTGTATTTATAGGTGTTAATGGATGATTGTGGATGGTTCTAGTGTGTAGGTGAACCTAATTCTAGATACATCCATAAATAGTGGTAATAGTAAATGGATTCTTCTAGTATCTTCTAGGCATGGATGCATTCTAAATTCTTCTAGTATCTTCTAATCATGAATCGTCACCAATTTTCTAGAAAA
>NW_019264356.1:0-12506 GCF_002742605.1 Olea europaea var. sylvestris | reverse complement strand
AGAAATGTAACGACCGTTTCGGGTTGAACTCATGACTTCATCGTGACGTACGAGGGATTTCAGCCATTTTTCGAAAGAATGAGAACTCGCATATTTGGAACGCTTGGAGAGTCGGCATACGAAGAATTGAGAGTAACTTTTGCACACAGTGTCCGTTTTCAGCCCATAAGCACTTTTTGACAATGTAGCGACCGTTTTGGATGGAACTCACCACTTCATCGTGACGTATGAGGGATTTTGGACATTTTTCGAAAGAATTAGCACTTGCATATTCAGAACGCTTGGAGAGTCGGCGTACGAAGAATTAGGCATAACTTTTGCACACAGTGTCCGTTTTCAACCCATAAGTACTTTTTGGAAATATAGCGACCGTTTTGGATTGAACTCACTACTTCGTCGTGACGTATGAGGGATTTTGGCCATTTTTCGATAGAATGAGCACTAGCATATTTGGAGCCCTCGGATTGTCGGCGTTCGAAGAATTGAGCGTTACTTACACACACGGTGTCCGTTTTGGGCACATAAGTACTTTTTGGAAATGTAGCGATCGTTTTGGATTGAACTCCGGACATCATCATGACGTACAAGGGTTTTCGGCCATTTTTCGAAAGAATGAGCACTTGCATATTTGGAACGCTTGGAGAGTTGACCAACGAAGAATTGACCGTAACTTTTGTACACGATGTCTGTTTTCGGCCCATAAGTACTTTTTGGAAATGTAGCGACCGTTTTGGGTTGAACTCAACACTTCGTCGTGACGTATGAGGGATTTCGGCCATTTTTTGAAAGAACTAGCACTTGCATAATTGGAGCAATTGGATTGTCGGCGTTCGAAGAATTGAGCGTAACTATTGAAAACTGCGTCCGTTTTTGGCACATATGTACTTTTCAGAAATGTCGCGACCGTTTTGGATTGAACTCGCAACTTCGTCATGACGTACGAGGGATTTCAGCCATTTTTCGAAAGAATGAGCACTTGCATATTTGGAACGCTTGGGGAGTCGGCGTACGAAGAATTGAGCGTAACTTTTGCACACGGTGTCCGTTTTGGGCCCATAAGTACTTTTTGGAAATGTGGCGATTGTTTTGGATTGAACTCACGACTTCATCGCGACGTGCGAGGGATTTCAGTCATTTTTCGAAAGAATGAGCACTTGCATATTCGGAACGCTTGGAGAGTCGGCGTACGAAGAATTGAGCATAACTTTTGCACACGGTGTCCGTTTTCAACCCATAAGTACTTTTTGGAAATGTAGCGACTGTTTTGGATTAAACTCACTACTTCGTCGTGATGTATGAGGAATTTCGGCCATTTTTTGAAAGAATGAGCACTTGCATATTTGGAGCCCTCGGATTGTCGACGTTCGAAGAATTAAGCGTTACTTACGCACACGGTATCCGTTTTGGGTCCATAAGTACTTTTTGGAAATGTAGCAATCATTTTGGATTGAACTCAGGAATCATGACGTACAAGGGTTTTCGGCCATTTTTCGAAAGAATGAGCACTTACATATTTGGATCGCTTGGAGAGTCGGCGTACGAAGAATTGAGCATAACTTTTGCACACGATGTCCATTTTCAGCCCATAAGTACTTTTTGGAAATGTAGCGACCGTTTTGGGTTGAACTCACCACTTCGTCATGATGTATGAGGGATTTCGGCCATTTTTTGAAAGAATTAGCACTTGCATAATTGGAGCGCTTGGATTGTCGGCGTTCGAAGAATTGAGCATAACTATTGAAAACTGCGTCCGTTTTGGGCACATAAGTACTTTATAGAAATGTAACGACCTTTTTGGGTTGAGCTCACGACTTCATCGTGACGTACGAGGGATTTCGGCCATTTTTCGAAAGAATGAGCACTTGCATATTTGGAACGCTTGGAGAGTCGGCATACGAAGGATTGAGCGTAACTTTTGCACACGGTGTCCGTTTCCGGCCCATAAGTACTTTTTGACAATGTAGCGACCGTTTTGGATGGAACTCACCAATTCATCGTGAAGTATGAGGGATTTTGGCCATTTTTCGAAAGAATTAGCACTGGCATAATTGGAGTGCTTGGATTGTCGGCGTTCGAAGAATTGAGCATAACTTTTGCACACGGTATCCGTTTCCGGCCCATAAGTACTTTTTGGAAATATAGCGATCGTTTTGGATTGAACTCCCCACTTCATCGTGACGTATGAGGAATTTTGCCCATTTTTCGAAAGAATGAGCACTTGCATATTGAGAACGCTTGGAGAGTCGGCGTACGAAGAATTGAGCCTAACTTTTGCACACGGTATCCGTTTCCGGCCCATAAGTACTTTTTGGAAATATAGCGATCGTTTTGGATTGAACTCCCCACTTCATCGTGACGTATGAGGAATTTTGCCCATTTTTCGAAAGAATGAGCACTTGCATATTGAGAACGCTTGGAGAGTCGGCGTACGAAGAATTGAGCCTAACTTTTGCACACGGTATCCGTTTCCGGCCCATAAGTACTTTTTGGAAATATAGCGATCGTTTTGGATTGAACTCCCCACTTCATCGTGACGTATGAGGAATTTTGCCCATTTTTCGAAAGAATGAGCACTTGCATATTTGGAGCCCTCGGATTGTCGGCGTTCGAAGAATTGAGCGTTACTTACACACACGGTGTCTGTTTTGGGCACATAAGTACTTTTTGGAAATATAGCGATCGTTTTGGAGTGAACTCAGGACATCATCATGACGTACAAGTGTTTTCGGCCATTTTTCGAAAGAATGAACAGTTGCATATTTGGAACGCTTGGAGAGTCGGCGTACGAAGAATTTAACATAACTTTTGCACACGATGTCCGTTTTTGGCCCATAAGTACTTTTTGGAAATGTAGCGACCGTTTTGGGTTGAACTCACCACTTCATCGTGACGTATGAGGGATTTCGGCCATTTTTTGAAAGAATTAGCACTTGCATAATTGGAGCGTTTGGATTGTCGGCGTTCGAAGAATTGAGCGTAACTATTGAAAACTGCGTCCGTTATGGGTACATAAGTACTTTTCAGAAATGTAACGACCGTTTTGGGTTGAACTCAAGACTTCATCGTGACGTACGAGGGATTTCTGCAATTTTTCAAAAGAATGAGCACTTGCATATTTGGAACGCTTGGAGAGTCGGCGTACGAAGAATTGAGTGTAACTTTTGCACACGGTGTCCGTTTTCGGCCCATAAGGACTTTGTGGAAATGTAGCAACCGTTTTGGATTGAACTCACTACTTCGTCGTGACGTATGAGGGATTTCGGCCATTTTTCGAAAGAATGAGCACTTGCAAATTTGGAGCGCTCGGATTTTCGGCGTTCAAAGAATTGAGCGTAACTTTTGCACACGGTGTCCATTTTCGGCCCATAAGTACTTTTTGGAAATGGAGTGACCATTTTGGATTGAAATCATGACTTCATCGTGAGGTACGATGCAGTTTGGTCATTTTTGGAAAGAATGAGCACTTGCATATTCGGAACCCTTGGAGAGTCGGCGTACGAAGAATTGAGCGTAACTTTTGCACACGGTGTCCGTTTTCAGCCCATAAGTACTTTTCGGAAATGTAGCGACCATTTTGGATTGAACTCACCACTTTGTCGTGACGTATGAGAGATTTTGGCCATTTATCGAAAGAATGAGGACTTGCATATTTGGAGAGCTTGGATTGTCGGCGTTCGAAGAATTGAGCGTAGCTATTGAAAACTGCGTCCGTTTTGGGCACATAAGTACTTTTCAGAAATGTAACGACCTTTTTGGGTTGAACTAATGACTTCATCGTGACGTACGAGGGATTTCGGCCATTTTTCGAAAGAATGAGCACTTGCATATCTGGAACGCTTGGAGAGTCGACATATAAAGAATTGAGCGTAACTTTTGCACACGGTGTCCGTTTACGGCCCATAAGTACTTTTTGAAAATGTAGCGATCGTTTTGGATTGAACTCACTACTTCATCGTGACGTATGAGGGATTTCAGCAATTTTTCGAAAGAATGAGCACTTGCAAATTTGGAGCGCTTGGATTGTCGGCGTTCAAAGAATTGAGCGTAACTTTTGCACACCGTGTCCGTTTTCGGCCCATAAGTACTTTTTGGAAATGTAGTGACTGTTTTAGATTGAACTCACGACTTCATCGTGACGTACGAGGGATTTTGGTCATTTTTGGAAAGAATGAGCACTTGCATATTTGGAACGCTTGGAGAGTCGGCGTACGAAGAATTGAGCGTACCTTTTGCAAACGGTGTCCGTTTTCAGCCCATAAGTACTTTTTGGAAATGTAGCGACCATTTTGGATTGAACTCACCACTTCATCGTGACGTATGAGGGATTTCAGCCATTTATCGAAAGAATGAGCACTTGCAAATTTGAACAGCTCGGATTGTCAGCGTTCAAAGAATTGAGCGTAACTTTTGCACACGGTGTCCGTTTTCGGCCCATAAGTACTTTTTGGAAATGTAGCGACCGTTTTGGATTGAACTCACTACTTCGTTGTGAGGTATGAGGGATTTCGGCCATTTTTTGAAAGAATGAGCACTTACATATTTGGAGCCCTCGGATTGTTGACGTTCGAAGAATTGAGCGTTACTTAAACACACAGTGTCCGTTTTGGGCACATAAGTACTTTTCGGAAATGTAGCGATCATTTTGGATTGAACTCAGGACATCATCATGACGTACAAGGGTTTTCGACTATTTTTCGAAAGAATGAGCACTTGCATATTCGGAATGCTTGGAGAGTCGGCGTACGAAGAATTGAGCGTATCTTCTGCACACGGTGTCCATTTTGGGCCCATAAGTGCTTTTTGGAAATGTAGCGATCGTTTTGGATTGAACTCAGGACATCATCATGACGTACAAGGGTTTTTGGCCATTTTTTGAAAGAATGAGCACTTGCATATTTGGAACGCTTAGAGAGTCGGCGTACGAAGAATTGAGTGTAACTTTTGCACACGATGTCCGTTTTCGGCCCATAAGTAATTTTTGGAAATGTAGCGACCGTTTTGGGTTGAACTCACCACTTCGTCGTGACGTATGAGGGATTTCGACCATTTTTTGAAAGAATTAGCACGTGCATAATTGGAGCGCTTGGATTGTCGGCGTTCGAAGAATTGAGCGTAACTATTGAAAACTGCGTCCTTTTTGGGCACATAAGTACTTTTCAGAAATGTAACGACCATTTTGGGTTGAACTCACGACTTCATCGTGACTCACGAGGGATTTCGGCCATTTTTCGAAAGAATGAGCACTTGCATATTTGAAACGCTTGGAGAGTCGGCATACGAAGAATTGAGCGTAAGTTTTGCCCACGGTGTCCATTTTCGGCCCATAAGTACTTTTTAAAAATGTAGCGACCGTTTTGGATTGAACTCACTACTTCGTCGTGACGTATGAGGGATTTTGGCCATTTTTCGAAAGAATGAGCACTTGCATATTTGGAACGCTTGGAGAGTCGGCGTACGAAGAATTGAGCGTAACTTCTACACATGGTGTCCATCTTGGGCCCATAATTACTTTTTGGAAATGTAGCGATCGTTTTGGATTGAACTCAGGACATCATCATGACGTATAAGGGTTTTCAGCCATTTTTCGAAAGAATGAGCACTTGCATAATTGGAACGCTTGGAGAGACGGCGTACGAGGAATTGAGCGTAACTTTTGCACATGGTGTCCGTTTTCGGCCCATAAGTACTTTTTTGTAATGTAGCGACCGTTTTGGATTGAACTCATGACATCATCATGACGTACAAGGGTTTTCAGCCATTTTTCGAAAGAATGAGCGCTTGCATATTTGGAACGCTTGGAGAGTTGGCGTACGAAGAATTCAGCGTAAATTTTGCACACGGTGTTCGTTTTCGGCCCATAATTACTTTTTGGAAATGTAGCGACCGTTTTGGATTGAACTCACCACTTCGTCGTGACGTATGAGGGATTTCGGCCATTTTCGAAAGAATTAGCACTTGCATAATTGGAGCGCTTAGATTGTCGGCGTTCGAAGAATTGAGCGTAACTATTGAAAACTGCATCCGTTTTGGGCACATAAGTACTTTTCAAAAATGTAAAGACCGTTTTGGGTTGAACTCACGACTTCATCGTGACGTACGAGGGATTTCGGCCATTTTTCGAAAGAATGAGCACTTGTATATTTGGAACGCTTGGAGAGTCGGCATCGATGAATTGAGCGTAACTTTTGCACAGGGTGTCAATTTTCGGCCCATAAGTACTTTTTGAAAATGTAGCGACCGTTTTCGATTGAACTCACTACTTCGTCGTGACGTATGAGGGATTTCAGCCATTTTTTGAAAGAATGAGCACTTGCAAATTTGGAGCGCTCCGATTGTCGGCGTTCAGAGAATTGAGAGTAACTTTTAGACATAGTGTCCGTTTTCGGCCCATAAGTACTTTTTGGAAAGTTAGCGACCGTTTTGGATTGAACTCACAACTTCGTCGTGACGTATGAGGGATTTCGACCATTTTTCGAAAGAATGAGCTCTTGCAAATTTGGAGCGCTCGGATTGTCGGCGTTCAAAGAATTGAGCGTAACTTTTGCACACGGTGTCCGTTTTCGGCCCATAAGTACTTTTTGGAAAGTTAGCGACCGTTTTGGATTGAACTCACAACTTCGTCGTGACGTATGAGGGATTTCGACCATTTTTCGAAAGAATGAGCTCTTGCAAATTTGGAGCGCTCGGATTGTCGGCGTTCAAAGAATTGAGCGTAACTTTTGCACACGGTGTCCATTTTCGGCCCATAAGTACTTTTTGGAAATGTAGCGACCGTTTTGGATTTAACTCACAACTTCGTCGAGACGTATGTGGGATTTCGGCCATTTTTCCAAGTAATGAGCACTTGCATATTTAGAGCGCTTGGATTGTCGGCGTTCAAAGAATTGAGCGTAAATTTTGCACACAGTGTCCGTTTTCGGCCCATAAGTACTTTTTGGAAATGTAGAGACCGTTTTGGATTGAACTCACGACTTCATCGTGACGTACGAGGGATTTCGGTCATTTTTTGAAAGAATGAGCACTTGCATATTCGGAACACTTGGAGAGTCGGCATACGAAGAATTGAGCGTAACTTTTGCACACGGTGTCCGTTTTCAGCCCATAAGTACTTTTTGGAAATGTAGCGACCGTTTTGGATTGAACTCACCTCTTCGTCGTGACGTATGAGGGATTTCGGCCATTTATCGAAAGAATGAGCACTTGCATATTTGGAGCACTTGGATTGTCGACGTTAGAAGAATTGAGCGTAACTATTGAAAACTGCGTCCGTTTTAGGCCCATAAGTCCTTTTCAGAAATGTAGTGACCGTTTTGGATTGAACTCACAACTTCATCGTGACGTACGAGGGATTTCCGCCATTTTTTGAAAGAATGAGTACTTCCGTATTTGGAACGCTTGGAGAGTCGACGTACGAAGAATTGAGCGTAACTTTTACACACGGTGTCCGTTTTTGGTCCATAAGTACTTTTCGAAAATGTAGCGACCGTTTTGGATCAAACTCACAACTTCGTCGTGACGTATGAGGGATTTCGGCCATTTTTCAAAAGAATGAGCACTTGCATATTTGGTGTGCTTGGATTGTCGGCGTTCGAAGAATTGAGCGTAACTTCTGTACACGGGTCCATTTTGGGCCCATAAGTACTTTTTGGAAATGTAGCGATCATTTTCTATTGAACTCGGGACATCATGATGACGTACAAGGGTTTTTAGCCATTTTTCGAAAGAATGAGCACTTGCATATTTGGAATGCTTGGAAAGTCGGCGTACGAAGAATTGAGCGTAAATTTTGCACACTGTGTTCGTTTTCGGCCCATAAGTACTTTTTGGAAATGTAGCGACCCTTTTGGATTGAACTCATGACATCATCATGACGTACAAAGGTTTTCAGCCATTTTTCGAGAGAATGAGCACTTGCATATTTGGAACGCTTGGAGAGTCGGCGTACGAAGAATTGAGCGTAACTTTTGCACACGATGTCCATTTTCGGCCCATAAGTACTTTTTGGAAATGTAGCGATCGTTTTGGATTGAACTCAGGACATCATCATGACGTACAAGGGTTTTCGGCCATTTTTCGAAAGAATGAGCACTTGCATATTTGGAGCCCTCGGATTGTCGGCGTTCGAAGAATTGAGCGTAACTTTTGCACACGATGTCCATTTTCGGCCCATAAGTACTTTTTGGAAATGTAGCGATCGTTTTGGATTGAACTCAGGACATCATCATGACGTACAAGGGTTTTCGGCCATTTTTCGAAAGAATGAGCACTTGCATATTTGGAACGCTTGGAGAGTTGGCGTACGAAGAATTGAGCATAACTTTTGCACAGGATGTCCATTTTCGGCCCATAAGTACTTTTTGGAAATGTAGCAATCGTTTTGGGTTGAACTCACCACTTCGTCGTGACGTATGAGGGATTTCGGCCATTTTTCGAAAGAATTAGCACTTGCATATTTGGAACGCTTGGAGAGTCGGCGTACGAAGAATTGAGCGTAACTTTTGCACACGGTGTCCGTTTTGGGCCCATAAGTACTTTTTGGAAATGTGGCGATTGTTTTGGATTGAACTCACGACATCATCGTGACGTGCGAGGGATTTCGGTCATTTTTCGAAAGAATGAGCACTTGCATATTCGGAACGCTTGGAGAGTCGGCGTATGAAGAATTGAGAGTAACTTTTGTCCACGATGTCCGTTTTCGGTCCATAAGTACTTTTTGGAAATGTAGCGACCATTTTAGGTTGAACTCACCACTTCGTCGTGACGTATGAGGGATTTCGACCATTTTTCGAAAGAATTAGCACTTACATAATTGGAGCGCTTGGATTGTCGGCGTTCAAAGAATTGAGCGTAACTATTGAAAACTGCGTCCGTTTTGGGCACATAAGTACTTTTCAGAAATGTAACGACCGTTTTGGGTTGAACTCACGACTTCATCGTGACGTATGAGGGATTTCAGCCATTTTTCGAAAGAATGAGCACTTGCATATTTGGAACGCTTGGAGAGTCGGCGTACGAAGAATTGAGCGTAAATTTTGCACACGGTGCTCGTTTTCGGCCCATAATTACTTTTTGGAAATGTAGCGACCGTTTTAGATTGAACTCACCACTTCGTCGTGACGTATGAGGGATTTCGGCCATTTTCGAAAGAATTAGCACTTGCATAATTGGAGCGCTTGGATTGTCGGCGTTCGAGGAATTGAGCGTAACTATTGAAAACTGCGTCCGTTTTGGGCACATAAGTACTTTTCAGAAATGTAACGACCATTTTGGGTTGAACTCACGACTTCATCGTGACGTACGAGGGATTTCGGCCATTTTTCGAAAGAATGAGCACTTGTATATTTGTAACGCTTGGAGAGTCCGCGTACGAAGAATTGAGCGTAACTTTTGCACACGGTGTCCATTTTCGGCCCATAATTACTTTTTGAAAATGTAGCGACCATTTTGGATTGAACTCACTACTTCATCGTGACGTATGAGGGATTTCAACCATTTTTTGAAAGAACGAGCACTTGCAAATTTGGACGCTCCGATTGTCGGCGTTCAGAGAATTGAGAGTAACTTTTGGAAACAGTGTCCGTTTTCGGCCCATAAGTACTTTTTGGAAAGTTAGTGATCATTTTGGATTGAACTCACAACTTCGTCGTGACGTATGAGGGATTTCGACCATTTTTCGAAAGAAAGAGCTCTTACAAATTTGGAGCGCTCGGATTGTCGGCGTTCAAAGAATTGAGCGTAACTTTTGCACACGGTGTCCGTTTTCGGCCCATAAGTACTTTTTGGAAATGTAGCGACCGTTTTGGATTGAATTCACAACTTCATCGTGACGTATGAGGGATTTCGACCATTTTTCGAAAGAAAGAGCTCTTACAAATTTGGAGCGCTCGGATTGTCGGCGTTCAAAGAATTGAGCGTAACTTTTGCACACGGTGTCCATTTTCGGCCCATAAGTACTTTTTGGAAATGTAGCGACCGTTTTGGATTGAATTCACAACTTCATCGTGACGTATGAGGGATTTCGGCAATTTTTCCAAGTAATGAGCACTTGCATATTTAGAGCGCTTGGATTGTCGACGTTCAAAGAATTGAGCGTAACTTTTGCACACGGTGTCCGTTTTCGGCCCATAAGTACTTTTTGGAAATGTAGCGACCGTTTTGGATTGAACTCACGACTTCATCGTGACGTACGAGGGATTTCGGTCATTTTTTGAATGAATGAGCACTTGCATAATCGGAACACTTGGAGAGTCGGCGTACGAAGAATTGAGCGTAACTTTTGCACACGGTGTCCGTTTTCAGCCCATAAGTACTTTTTGGAAATGTAGCGACCGTTTTGAATTGAACTCACCACTTCATCGTGACGTATGAGGGATTTTGGCCATTTATCGAAAGAATGAGCACTTGCATATTTGGAGCGCTTGGATTGTCGACGTTAGAAGAATTCAGCGTAACTATTGAAAACTGCGTCCGTTTTGGGCCCATAAGTCCTTTTCAGAAATGTAGTGACCGTTTTGGATTGAACTCATGACTTCATCGTGACGTACGAGGGATTTCTGCCATTTTTTGAAAGAATGAGTACTTCCGTATTTGGAACGTTTGGAGAGTCGGCGTACGAAGAATTGAGCGTAAATTTTGCACATGTGTCCGTTTTCGGCCCATAAGTACTTTTTGGAAATGTAGCGACCCTTTTGGATTGAACTCATGGCATCATCATGACGTACAAAGGTTTTCAGCCATTTTTCGAGAGAATGAGCACTTGCATATTTGGAACGCTTGGAGAGTCGGCGTACGAAGAATTGAGCGTAAATTTTGCACACGGTGACCGTTTTCGGCCCATAAGAACTTTTTGGAAATATAGCGACCGTTTTGGATTGAATTCACTACTTCGTCCTGACGTATGAGGGATTTCGGCCATTTTTCGAAAGAATGAGCACTTGCATATTTGGAGCCCTCGGATTGTCGGCGTTCGAAGAATTGAGCATTACTTACGCACACGGTGTCCGTTTTGGGTACATAAGTACTTTTTGGGAATGTAGCGATCGTTTTGGATTGAACTCAGGACATCATCATGACGTACAAGGGTTTTCGGCCATTTTTCGAAAGAATGAGCACTTGCATATTTGGAACGCTTGGAGAGTTGGCGTACGAAGAATTGAGCATAACTTTTGCACACGATGTCCGTTTTCGGCCCATAAGTACTTTTTGGAAATGTAGCAATCGTTTTGGGTTGAACTCACCACTTCGTCGTGACGTATGAGGGATTTCGGCCATTTTTCGAAAGAATTAGTACTTGCATATTTGGAACGCTTGGAGAGTCGGCGTACGAAGAATTGAGCATAACTTTTGTACACGATGTCCGTTTTCGGCCAATAAGTACTTTTTGGAAATGTAGCAACTATTTTGGGTTGAACTCACCACTTCGTCGTGACGTATGAGGGATTTCGACCATTTTTCGAAAGAATTAGCACTTACATAATTGGAGCGCTTGGATTGTCGGCGTTCAAAGAATTGAGCGTAACTATTGAAAACTGCGTCCGTTTTGGGCACATAAGTACTTTTCAGAAATATAACGACCGTTTTAGGTTGAACTCACGACTTCATTGTGACGTACGAGGGATTTCATCCATTTTTCGAAAGAATGAGCACTTGCATATTTGGAACGCTTGGATTGTCGGCGTTCAAAGAATTGAGCGTAACTTTTGCACATGGTGTCCATTTTCGGCCCATAAGTACTTTTTGGAAATGTAGCGACCGTTTTGGATTGAAATCACCACTTCGTCGTGAAGTAGGAGGGATTTCGACCATTTTTCGAAAGAATGAGCACTTGCACATTTGGAGCCCACGGATTGTCGACGTTCGAAGAATTGAGCGTGACTTATGCACACGGTGTTCGTTTTGGGCCCATAAGTACTTTTTGGAAATGTAGCGACCGTTTTGGATTGAACTCATGACATCATCATGACGTACAAGGGATTTCAGCCATTTTTCGAAAGAATGAGTACTTGCATATTCGGAATGCTTGGAGAGTCGGCGTACGAAGAATTGAGCGTAACTTTTGCACACGGTGTCCATTTTCGGCCCATAAGTACTTTTTGAAAATGTAGCAACTGTTTTGGATTGAACTCAGGACATCATCATGACGTACAACGATTTTCGGCCATTTTTCGAAAGAATGATCACTTACATATTCGGAACGCTTGGAGAGTTGGCGTACGAAGAATTGAGCGTAACTTTTGCACACGGTGTCCATTTTTGGCCCATAAGTACTTTTTGGAAATGTAGCGACCGTTTTGGATTGAACTCAACACTTCGTCGTGACGTATGAGGGATTTCAGCCATTTTTCGAAAGAATGAGCACTTGCAAATTTGGAGCGCGAGGATTGTCGGCGTTCAAAAAATTGAGCGTAACTTTTGCACACGGTCTCCGTTTTCGGCCCATAAGTACTCTTTGGAAATGTAGCGACCATCTTGGATTGAACTCACGACTTCATCGTGACGTATGAGGG
>NW_019264355.1:8598-12507 GCF_002742605.1 Olea europaea var. sylvestris | reverse complement strand
ATTCTTTTATTTTTAGTTCACATAATCATAAATATGTAAATCGTATAAAAATATTCATACCTATACAAATGATTGGAACATATAATATTACAAGTAAAACACGAAAGTAGTATAGATCTAACCCTAAACGAAAAATTGAACTGTATATCAAAAAATAAAATTTATTGAAAAAAATTGTGCTTTCCAAGGCCCTGGTTTGGATTCATTCGTCTTCTCGATCTTCCTTTAATAGATGCAAATACTAATTCTTATAGAATTGAAAGAAACTACCATTGAAAGGAGTTTTAACATGATATGGATATAAATATAAAATTTAGAGAACGATAATAATTTTGAAGCATAGTAATTCAAATATTTAAAGAAAAATGATTTTTCTTCGACAAATAGATATGAAGAAAATAAAATAAACTTAAAGATTATGTAATTTGCTCAATGAAAATTTGGAATCTTGATTTTTTGATTCCACGTAAAATATAGAAATGCATAATCAAATACAAAATGGAATTATAAAAAAAAAAAAACAAACAAACAAAAACATATCTTAATGATGAATAACCAAAAATATATTATATGTAATAAGCAAGTGGATTACCATAAGTTTTTTATGGTTATACAAAATAACATGAAATAATAATAAAATACCCAATACTATATTAATATTTTTTTTCTTGAAACACAATTAATCTACTATTATTTAATGCAGACCTTTATATATTGTAATATTTTTTATGAAATTTATATTTTAAAGGAGATAAAATGAAACAGAGTTATATTTAATGTTTGGACTTATAATATAATTGGTAATTAATAACGTTATCATTTTATCGTTTTAATACTACACACACATTGTTAACATTTGAAGCATTTCTATTTTATATCATGGGCATAAATTTTAAAATTTGTTACAAATGAATGTAAATAATGTAAACAAATAATGTTCTTAATCATGTTTATGTTGAGAATTTGGAATTTCAACAGTCATTACTCAAATAATTAGTTACTTACTATTCAATTTTAATGAACAAAAAATATATCATTAACTATTTCTTTATGGGTAATAAATGTGATTTTATTTCTATAATTATTCGATTTCTTTAAAACTTGTTAACCTCGATTTTCCCTTGTGGTTATATCATTTTCATTCTCATTGCAAGTATTTTCACTTTTTTCTTATTTCAATTAAGGTAAATCAAGACAAGCAATAATGATTAAAAATTATTACTACATACTATTATTTTTTGAAAAAAGTATTTATATAATTTCTTTTAATTGTATGTGATAATAATTTTATTAAATAATTATTAATAATTGTGTTTAGAGGAAATTAATTGACTTCATTTTCGAAAGCAATAATAATTATTAATTATCTTATTTAGAGGGAATAAATTAAATCATTTGGTATTCTGTCGTTAATTATATATGTAGTATTATAATTTCTTTTATTTTATGTAATAATGTTTTTATTAATTGTGTACTAATAATTGTTAATCATTGTGTTTGGTGGAAATTAATTGATTTAATTTTCAAAAGCAATAATACTTATTAATTATCTTATTACGAGGAAATAAATTGAATCATTTGGTATTTCATTTTTATATGAACTTAGATATACACATTATTGATTGTCAATCAAAACAATTTTTAAATAAGGGTAAATAATAAGTGTGTGTTTGAGCCAAATTATTTTGAAGAATGTATTTTAGAATAGTGGATTGATGTAGAATGAGTGATTAAAAATGAGAAAAAGTTTTGAATTTGCGTGTAATATTATTTCATTGAAAAATGTATGGTTGAATGATGTCAAATTACGTTTAATAATGTATTTTTTTAAAAGAATGCGGCTCAAACGGAGCCTAAATATAGAATATTAATGCAATCTTTCATTTTCTTTTTAATTTTTTCTTTTTGTAAACCAAATGAGGGTGTATCGAACATATAGGTAAATGTATAATGATATAATTGGTATTCAAAAGTTTCTTTTCAATTGACACTTTTAATAATTGTAGATTGATATCAATCTACATTTCTTAGGGGTATACTTGGATGAACCGGATCAAACTCGGATGGGAATAACCGAATTTCAAACCATAATCTTTCATGAGTGTTACTCTTTGCAAAAATCAAATTAAATTGAACTACTTTATTTGCTTCAATTTTCCTATTTAAGAAATACATTTTTTTTATATGAAATAAATCAAAATATATCCTATTCAGTACATTTTGGAATGTTTATGAGATGAGAAAACGAGTTGACCAACAAATTACTTGTGTTAGTCGTCGCGAACTCATGGACTCGCTAGTGGCTTGTGAGCCCTTAGGCTCACCTAGCTGAGCAGTCTGCATGTCCTTTATTTTAGTGAAGCAGACTGTGCTGGTACAACCCCACATCATGCAGTGTGTCAACAAATTGATATCTAAATTCGAATTTCAATTTTCTGTTGTTGTTTAATTTCAGGTCTATAAATAGGACTTGTTGGAAATCAAATCCGTTATTTTACTTTCAACATTCTCTACAATCTCTTTTATGTATAGCCCTCACCTTTTTAGTAATATAATTTTGTAACTATCACTTTCCTAATTTTTGCAACTATCACACTCCTAATTTCAAAATTTGTTCGGAGATAACACATTTGCAACTATCAGTTGTCTCATGCCAAACTATATGATTAAAGAAGAATTAAAATTATTCTTCCAAAGCTAAGAATGGTATTTCTTTAATCTTTGATGTTATGTTAGCAGCAATTATTACGTATATTTAATAGCATTATATCTTAAAAATAATAATTTAACTCTTGTAAAGAAATTATTTGCTGTTAAATACAATCTACATCCGAACATACTCATCATGTCGCACAAATTGTTGCACATTCTTTACAATATTATAATTCTATTAATAAAATATTTAGTGTATCTTTTCCAACGCGGGTGATTAAAAATACTATTTTATGACATTTCCAACAGTTATTTTTTTTTCTTTTCATTCTGATAAGGTGTTTGAAGTAATTTTATGTTAAGTATTTAGAGTAAATAATACGATCCGCTGCTCATATATTGGAAGGTAATTAAGGTAAATTGGGGAATGTAAAGTCGAAAATATGAGGCTAAATGCAACTTTAACCTCATCCTATTTTTCAAAACAATATTAATGAAATTCAATTTAATTTTTTTCGCATAAATTTTGAATGGAATTATAAGGTTTTTGGAGCTTTGATTAGTTATAGAAATAAGATGACTATTTTTTGTCATTATTTTTTGAAATGAAGCAGTTTTGACTGATGATGAGTGAAGCATATACAATTTTTTCATAATTTGTTAATCATATTTTCGTCTTCTATCAAATACAAATCTCATTTTTTTCAACTTAAATTATGTTATGCCCTCATTTGTTAAATGTTATTTAGCCTTCTTATAGTGCATGGATAATATTCTTCGTTATCTTAGGTATGTGTTGTAATGAAAAACACACTTAGAAAAATATTTCGTCTTATATCAATTATCTTTCCCTTAAGGGCAACATTCAATCTCCTTTTCAAATTGTGAAGGGAAGAATGTTGTGTAATTGCACTTTGGTTCGAACTACATTAATTTAACTTTTTTAGAGTTTGAAATGTATGAAATCAACATGATTGGAGCATCAAAACGGGACAACATATTAGTAGAGGTCCACTTATACTTCAATTTTGGAATATATAGATGTATAAATACTCGACATTGTTCAATATAGCTTGAGACTTGTGCACAATATCAGTCATTTTATTGGTATTTACAGACATAAGATTTATATGAGAGATCATATCATAGATCAAGACGCAATGTGATAGAAAATATTACAATCGAAATAAAAGCACATGTTACTTCATTCTGTTTATTTTAAAAAAACTGTATACTATATATTAATTTGTATACAAG
>NW_019264355.1:0-2006 GCF_002742605.1 Olea europaea var. sylvestris | reverse complement strand
CACCTATAATTATATTCATGTAATTTTTCTTAATTTATTAGGATTCTAGTTAAACACAAATTCTAAAAGAATAAAAAAAAAAAGATTTAGGATAATTTAATGAAAATAAAAATTAGAGGATCAATTTAGAGTTGTGTATTTTTTATTTAATTCTATTTAAGTAGATTTATATAGGATTTAAAATATATAAAAATTTATTTGTAAAAGTGGATACATATATAAAAAGTATGGATGGAAGTAGAGGTACCCTTAATTTATCTAGAAAAAGAAAGTTAAATACCTAAATTTATCAATTGTGAATAATAAATGAACGGGACTTAAATATATAATTGAGAATTAAAATAGATAGTAATATACGTACTTTAAATCTAATACACTCATCAATAATTTGATACAAACCCTAGTTTTTCAATATTTCTTTGATTAAATTAGAATAATTACGAAACAAATCTCTTTTATATACATAATTCGGATTTCATATTAAGCTAGATACTTGAATTAGAATTTATTATTTGTGGTACGATAACTCTATCTCATCACATTCATTACTTGTCAACAATTTCGTACAATCATACTGTAACAAAACATGGTCATCGGGAGAAATTCTCCTTTAAGCCATATCATGCTATACTAGGAGTATTTTAATTTCGTCAAAATTTAAAGAAAATGGCTAGTTCAAAGAAAGCCAAAAAATTGCTAATTCTTATTAAATTATGAAGAAAGTGTTGATACCTATTTGGTCTTATTAAGATATTTAGATAAGTTTTACTTACGCGTAGACGATTGTATTTTATTTTGATTGTAACTCACGCTGAAACCTTATATATGGAGGATTGTTAAAATAAAATGCTGAGTGTTGACTTCCCCTCTCTACTTTTCTCTGTTATTTTTTCTTTTTATTCTTGTCTTTTCTCTATAATTTTGTATTATGTTATCGGCAAAAATTAGATAAAAAGTATAGAAAATTCGAAGATTTAGACAATCTGTGCTGCTGTGATCAAACATTAATATTTGAGCATTCCATGGTCTGATTGTTATGAAATTTGGTTAATTTGAGAAACCTAATGGTTAAGATCAAAATCCAATGATTAATCATGAGAAATAACTATAAACGTAGTTTTATATAGGTTGGAAGATCGTGAATTTTTGGAGAACAACACAATTTTTCAGATTTTCATTCTTATAGAATTCGTAACTACTTAAATTTATCTAAATCTATCTTATTCAATTATTACTTTCACCAAATGACCTTCTTCCTATTCCAAATAAGTTTATACTTACATATCTTTGTTTATATTTTATAAGATTAGATTCACAAGATTTGTTTATTCTATATTGGTTAAATACTTAGATTTAATTAATGTTCCGGAAGAAGCATCTATTTATATTATAATACAATATGGTGTTATTGCTTCGAAAGATACAACTTTAAAATTTTAATATTTTTGAAGAACATATTTAATTATTTTTCTTGAATAAAGTACAAATATTCAATGATGTTGTGGCTTCTCATATCATGAAGCACGCTTCAATGCTTATTAATATACTTGAATAATATTTTTTTTATAAGAAAACCTTAAATTTTGTGTATTAAAACTTTATATTATGTTAATGTTTTAGTGGAATATTACTTGCTCCTGAATAACGAATTTTGAAAGATCTAATATATTTCATGATTTGAAAAGTTTTCTAGATATATTAATCTTTTAGTTTAATGAGTTAAATACTCTTTAAAAAGCATAAATTTATGTCAAATCAATTTTTGGTAAAGATGTTATGTTATTAATCCTGAAAAAGTATAATTTTTATAAACACAAATTTTTAGATAAATATTGTATTGATGTTACGAAGAAACATTATATTATTATCTATATTCCAAAATGTTATTATGTAGTTGCTCTTTAAAAAGCACGGTTTAATATAAATAGTATGTAAAACTTAAATTGATATTGTTCAAGAAACACAACTTAACTACATAATATTCAAGAAGAATACCATTTTTTTTT
>NW_019264354.1:11075-12509 GCF_002742605.1 Olea europaea var. sylvestris | reverse complement strand
ATATAAGGTCAGATTAGTGGTCAAAGGTTTTACACAAAGAGAGGGTATAGATTATAATGAAATCTTCTCATCCGTTGCTAAATACACTTCTATCAGAATTTTGTTTGTACTTTCTGCCCATTTCAACTGGGAATTGGATAAACTTGATGTCAAAACTGTCTGTTAAATGGTGACTATGATAAAATAATTTTTATGAATCAGCCAAAAGGTTTCGAACTAAATTCTAACTTTGAAAAGGTCTGTCTTTTAAAGAAGTCACGTTATGGTTTGAAACAATGACCTAGACAATGATATAAGAAATTTAATTCATATATTCAAAACATGGGATTCTCTAAGAGTAGTTATGATTCATGCCTCTTTTCAAAGGTTATGATAGACCTAATTCTATCTATTTACTCTTATATGTTGATGATATGCTTCTTACTTGTCATAATAGATCTGAAATTGATTTTGTAAAATCAAGATTAAAAGTTGAATTTGAAATGAAAGATTTAGGACAAGTTAAAAGAATCTTAGAAATGAAAATAAAAAAGATAGAAATAATTGTGTGCTCTATGTAAATCAATCTGCCTATGTGAAAAAGGTTTTAAAAAATTCTCTATGATTGAAAGTAAACCAGTATCTTTACCTATAGCAAATCACTTCAAATTTTTAAGTGAACAATCTCCTAAAACTGATGAAGAGTTTGATAGGATGAAAAAAATACTCTATGCAAATGCAGTTGGCTCAATTATGTATCTTATGATGTGTACTAGACCTAATTTAGCTCATAGTATTAGTATCTTAAGCAGATTTATGGCTAATTCGGTGAAACACGCTAGTTAGCAATAAAATGGATGCTAAGATACTTAAAGAGTTCACTCGACTTAGGCTTGAAATTTCAAAGGTGTAATGAAGGTGTGATTCTGAAAGAATATGCTGATTTTGATTTTGCACATGATTTAGATGAAAGAATATCTGCTTCTTCTTATGTTTTTACTCTCTGTAATGGCTGTATAAGTTGGAAGTCTCAACTACAAAACCTTGTAGTTATCTTCCACTGAAACTAAATACATTGCAGCATGTGATCATGTGATAGAAGGACTATGGCTAAGGGGTCTATTGATTGAAATTGGCTTTATGAACGAAGTAGTTAGAATTTTAACAGATAATCAGAGTGCCATACACTTAAGTAAAAATCTTGTATATCATGATAGAACTAAACATGTGGATATTAAGTTTTACTTTGTAAGAAACATGGTTGAAGTAGGTATGATAAATCTGGTACAAATTTCAACTAATTATAATCCTTCTGATATCAGCACTAAAATTATACCTTTGAATAAGTTTAAAGATTGCTTAACAATTCTAAACATTATGCGAAAGAAAAGCTTATTAGCAAGTTTTTTTCTTTACCTTTCTATTTTCTTTACCTCTACTATTTCCTTTTTTTTT
>NW_019264354.1:0-1830 GCF_002742605.1 Olea europaea var. sylvestris | reverse complement strand
TGTGGAGGATGGTGTATGATGCAGCTGCCCCTTGAATGTATGGGATTTGTCAAATTATTACACTGGTTGTTTCCCCTTGAGTATGTGTAAAATGTGTGTTATAGGTATCTCAAAGCAAGGTATTATTCAGAGCTCTTCTTTAATGGGCGGTTACTGACTGGTCCATCTGTGTATGTACGCAATTTTTTGAAGAAACAATGGAAAAAATAAATAATTTAAATAACTATTTTTCTTCTCGAAGCATAAACTCGTATAATATATATCGTATTACCAATATCGTTGTGGGTAATTAGTAGGACACAGTGCTGTTTATCGGCATCTTCAATCATTCCACAAGTATCAGTACGAGAGAATGATAGACCTCCAATTTTAAAAGGACCTGGAAGAATTGAGAAGGAGTGGGCAGCAACAATATTCTGTTAAAAGGGCAAGTGGGGGGAGAGAAAGTTTGGTAGAAAGAGATCAATAAATAAGGGTAGGAGTAAGGAGTAGCGGAGGGAATTATTGAGTAAGTAGAAGGGAAACCTTTAGGAGAGTTATAGCCCTCTCGAATGGCTAATTGTTCTTTACTTTTTTTGTAATTTTTCCGCAATCCAATCAAAGTTCATTTCACTATTTCCTATCATTATTTTCTATACAACTGGAATCCTATCAAATTGGTATCAGAGCACTCGATTATGAGGAAGATGGAAACAAATTACAGCAAGAAATCGAAGGAGATATGGATAGGAGACCAAGCACTTGATTCTGGATTGGATTCGGTTGGTCGTCTCAAAATATCAATATTCTATGGAGAAGATACAAAGTGGTGGGTGTCGGAGGCAGAGAAGATTTTCTCTAGAAATCAGTTGTCGGAGGTGGAAAAAATAGAGGCCGCTGTAGCTTGTTTTGATTGGCAAACCTGGGATTGGTATGAGCAGGAACATCGATCACGACCAGTGCGTACATGGGATGAATTGAAGGTGTTGATGATGGCTCGATTCGACATGAAGCAGATCTCTGTTAATAGTGAATTGTCGGCCTGGAAGCAAGGGGATGAGATAATATGGGAGACTGAAAACGGAAGTCTAAAGGAAGATCAGTCGTCACTGGAGGGAGAGAAGAAATCTATGATGGAATCGGAAAAGAAGGAGAAGGGATGAGCCGCTACTTCGTCGGAAACCACCCACATATATCCACATCAATCTTATGAAATCGAGGTGAATAGGGGGCACAGGGATCGACCAGAGAAGACCATCGGAGATTGGAGGTCAACTGAAATCTTACCAACGCCACCGCCGGAGGAGAAGACATCAGTGCTGGCAGTATATGGAGTTTCGGTGAATTGGCTGAAGCACGACGTGAAGAAGATGGGAGAGAATGGGCTGGAAATTAGGCTGAAACCAGTTATGTGGGTTGGGGAAAAGATGCTTAGGCCTGGTAGTTTGGACTATATTATGAAGGTGGGCCAACAAATGGAGGGGAAAGTTTCGCTTAATCAAGCCCAAGGAAAAATAGGCCTAAATAAAATAAATGGCCCAATTACTATTTGCACCCATAAAGTGCACCAGAATTCTCCAGATTTAAGCCCTAATCTGCCACGACTATACCACCAGTGGAGGGAGAAGAATACAGTCGAGCTTCACACTGGAGAACTTGCAGCAGTAACCGGTATCCTGTCACCGGAAAACTTCACTTTTGAATCGGCCCCAAGACTGGAGGAAGCTGGAGTTCTTAGCTGTTGGGAATTGCCATTTTTCAGTGAAGGAAATCTGGATGAGAAAATGCTTCGGGCTAAACGATACTCGGAAACTAATGGGCTGACTGAACGGGAAAAGATGGGGGCGATTG
>NW_019264353.1:11279-12512 GCF_002742605.1 Olea europaea var. sylvestris | reverse complement strand
ATGAAAAGTTGAAAATGACAATTCGATAAAAGAAATTTAAAGAAATAATTGCTATAACAAACAAAACTAATAACTTTAATCATAAATAAAATAAAATGTGGTGTAATAAATAAATAATTATGTTTCAATATAACCACCCGCGACTGAATCGTCGACATTCTTGTGTGGAGTTCTTTGCGTCATTTTTGCAGTACTGCACTCTCCACTACCAGAAATACTGCTACTAAACCGTCTCTCTCTCACACTCACCCACACACACTTCTTCCTCTTTTCTTCATTGTCCATTTTCTATAATATCAATTTCGATATTTTCAATCTACATGAATTTCTACAGTACACGCGTATAAATCAATCATTAATCAGTAAATACTGTGAATAACTACAGCATTTATTCGTATGTGAATCGCAGCATTAAGACCTGAGGAGTTTTCAGCTTTTAAGGCCAAAAAATGGCGGGAAACGACTGGATAAACAGTTACTTGGAGGCGATCCTGGACGTTGATGCAGGGATTAACGATCAGAAATCTTCGCTTCTGTTGAGAGAGAGAGGTCGGTTCAGTCCGGCTCAGTACTTTGTCGAAGAAGTCATTACTGGATTCGATGAGACGGATCTTCACCGTTCTTGGGTTCGGGTAAGATTACACGGAATATATTTCCATCTATTAATTTGATTTCGAGGGCATAATCATATAACTTGAATCAAATTATACATTTCAATATTAATTCGCAAAACTCGCGTTTTATTAATCTCTATGCATGCAAATATTCAAGTGTATTGAATTTCAAATCTTTTAAGTTTATCGGGAATTGATTTTCCAAGCTCCACGTACCATGCTACAAACCCCGAGCCTTAACATGAAATGTTGGAGCGCATTTAAATTTTTCTTTGACTTGCACTGAAAACTTGATCATATTTGTGAATTTCATTTTCTATTGACTTTCATTCTTCCAGGGTGTACATTTCTAACGCACATTATTTCTATATTTCAAATATATTGAATTTAAAGCTCTAATTTGCATTAAACAATTAACTTTAATAAGGTCAAATAAATTCTGAAAAAATTGTGTGAGTTCTAAGGAAAGGGCTGGTCGACGGTCAAGCAAACTGAAGTAATAATTTATGCGTGCATGAAATTATGTTTGTAATGCATCGGTGCTGGAAGTAGTTGATTTTTGGTTGAAATATGTTTGCAGGCATCCGCAATTCGGAATTCTGAGGAGAGGAATACGAGG
>NW_019264353.1:0-2814 GCF_002742605.1 Olea europaea var. sylvestris | reverse complement strand
TATTCTAATTTATTCAGGTAATTCCTCCAGGAGTGGAATTTCACCATATCATTCCACATGATGGAGACATAGACAGAGAAGTAGGAAATGAAGATAGCTCGGGAAGTCCAGATCCACCAATTTGGTCAGAGGTATTCTCTATTTTCTGAACAATTTGTTGTGAATATGAACAATTATGTGTAACCAATACTTGTTTTCTGAGTAATTGTTCCATCATCCTCTTATTATTTTATCCTTTTTAGTGAAATAATAATCTTGAAGTCATTTTTAACTCTTCTTTTTGCATGTCCTGGCAGATAATGCGCTTCTTTAGCAATCCACGCAAGCCTATGATACTTGCTCTTGCCAGGCCAGATCCAAAAAAGAATTTAATCACTTTAGTCAAAGCTTTTGGAGAGTGCCGTCAACTCAGGGAGCTTGCAAACCTTGTATGTTTTCAGTTATTGAATTATACTGAATATTATAAGAAAACAATTTGTCGAGTAATTGAAAAGGCTGATTTCTAGGGGTTCTTTTGCATTTCTATTTCATCAGTCTTGTATTTGACTTTCTGCAGACATTGATAATGGGAAACCGTGATGCAATTGATGAAATGTCAACTACAAATTCATCTGTTCTTCTTTCAATACTTAAATTGATTGATAAATATGACCTGTATGGTCTAGTTGCATATCCCAAACACCACAAGCAATCTGATGTTCCTGAAATATACCGTCTGGCTGCAAAAACAAAGGTATGTCGTTGTTTTCTTATGAAGTTGAGGTTTGCCTTTGACTATTTGGTGATTGGCTACTTGGCTCTTTTATAGTCCTTAATTCAATGTGCGCTTGTGTGGACAATTGCCTGTCTAATGTTCATTTGACTTTCACTCCTCTCGGTGATGACAGTCACATATTCTCAGGATTTCTTTTGTTGGCTCTTAAATAGAATTTAGGTTCATAATAATCATTTCACATTAGTAACTTCATAGGTGTCATCAGGTATATTATAATTTTATCTAGAAGATAACACTGTTTCACAACTTGCATATGGGCTGTCCGGGAAAACTGGGACCGGTAAAGAGAGTAAAAGAGTCCCTATTGCAGTCCTTAAAACTTTCTTGTTATATGTTTCTAAGTGATGTTCTTCAATTTATTTTTTGTTAAAAAGTATATACGATAAATCTAGGCCATGTATGCCTGAAGAATGAATTTTTGATGGAAGAAAAAGTAAGCCTCCGTTTGGCAAATTCATAAATGATTATTAACAAGAATAATAGTGGATCCTATGAAATGAGTGGATAATGAGTAGTAATTATGAATGTGTGGCTGAAATCAGTGCCTAACTTTGATTATATTTAACCAAACTAGTGAGGAAAATAAAATCTCCATGAAGAATATACTGTTCTGATTTCACTGGGAGACTTCTTGCATAATTCGTTGGTTGACTTTATTCTGTTTTCTTTTGTAGGGCGTCTTCATAAACCCAGCTTTTATTGAGCCGTTTGGTCTTACTTTAGTTGAGGTGCTTGCCAAGTGCTGCTTTTATAATATTCTTATGTTATGTTTAATCTTAATATATTAGTAAATACGTCCCATTTTCCTTCGCACAGGCAGCAGCTTATGGTCTGCCTATTGTTGCCACAACAAATGGAGGTCCTGTTGACATTCATCGGGTTTGTTATCTAGAGAAACCCTTATATTGCTTTTAATTTCTTTCTTTTTTTTTGTACTGACAAAAAAATTATTCAAGGTGCTTGATAACGGTTTGCTAGTCGACCCACACAATCAGCAATCTATTGCTGATGCACTCCTGAAGCTTGTTGCTGACAAGCAACTTTGGGCAAAATGTAGGGAGCATGGATTGAAAAATATTAATCTTTTCTCGTGGCCTGAGCATTGTAAGGCTTATTTAGCTCGAGTAACAAGTTGCAAGCAGAGGCAGCCAAAATGGCTGAGAAACAATGATGTTGATACAGATTCAGAATCCGATGCCCCTGGAGAATCCTTGAGAGATATTCATGACCTATCTTTAAATTTAAATATTTCATTAGATGGTGATATTAATGAAGGGATTGGAAGTTCGAATAATGCTTCAACTTGCAGAGAAAATGCTATTGATGGGAAAAACCAGGTGAATGGTACAGCTTTGACCTTGTCCTTGGATGAGTCCATGGATAAAGCAGAAAGCAGCAAGTTTTCAGCATCGAGGAATAAAGTCATACATGTTATTGCAGTAGACTGTGATTCAACAGCAGATATTCTAAACTTTACCAAAACAATAATTGAGGCTGGCAGGACGGATGGGAATGCAGATTCTGTCAGCTTCATCTTGTCTACAGCTTCGACTTTATTGGAGATTAACTCTCTTCTGAATACGGGTGGTCTCAAGCCCAGTGATTTCTTTGCATTCATCTGCAATAGTGGAGGTGAGATATACTATCCGTCTCCAGATTCCGAGGAAAATTCTTCTGGATCTCCTTACATTATCGATTCAGTTTATCATTCACACATGGAGTATCGTTGGGGTAAAGAAAGTTTGAGGAATATGTTGGTTCGATGGGCTACTTCCATAAACGATAAAATGAAAGGAAAAGATGGACCAGTTCTCTCCGAAGATAATTCAGGATCTTCACATTGCTATGCATTTAAAGTGAAGAACCCGGCACTCGTAAGTTAACATTTACAATAATATTGAGAGCTTCAATTACAGCAGTGAACTCAACATCTTGTTCTCCATAGTTCGACTTAATTCCCTTTCTGGGCAGAATGTGACCAGTTTCTTACTCATTTTACTTTCTAGTTACAATGTTCTTCAATTAGTAATTTTTTTTTT
>NW_019264352.1:11904-12513 GCF_002742605.1 Olea europaea var. sylvestris | reverse complement strand
AGATCAAACTGCCAAATTTCAGCCAATTCCGATGCAGTTGAGAAAAATGACGAAATTGCCCCCGGCGCGATTTTTGTTCCCGACAGACCTGTCAAATTTGAAACCATTCCGACACAGTCGAGAAAAATGACGAAATTACCGCCGGCGCGATTTTTATTTCCGATCAAACTGGCAAATTTCGGCCAATTCCGACATAGTGGAGAAAAATGACGAAATTGCCCCCGGCGCGATTTTTATTTCCGATCAACCAGTCAAATTTTAGCCAATTCTGACGCAGTCGCGAAAAATGACGAAATTACACCCGGCGCTATTTCTGTTCCCGATCAACCTGCCAAATTTGAGCCCATTCCGATACAGTCGAGAAAAATGACGAAATTGCCCACGGCGGGATTTTTATTTAAGATCAAACAACCAAATTTCAGCCAATTCCGACACAGTCGAGAAAAATGACGAAATTGCCCCCGGCGCGATTTTTATTTCCGATCAAACTGCCAAATTTCGGCCAGTTCCGACATAGTCGAGAAAAATGACGAAATTGCCCCCGGCGCGATTTTTATTTCCGATCAACCAGTCAAATTTTAGCCAATTCCGACACAGTCGCGAAAAATG
>NW_019264352.1:11342-11609 GCF_002742605.1 Olea europaea var. sylvestris | reverse complement strand
CGGCGCGATTTTTATTTCAGATCAAACTGCCAAATTTCAGCCAATTCCGATACAGTCGAGAAAAATGACGAAATTGCCCCCGGCGCAATTTTTGTTTTACTATCAACTAGTCAAATTTTAGCCAATTCCGACACAGTCGCGAAAAATGACGAGATTACACCCGGGGCGTTTTTTTCCCGATCAACCTGTCAAAATTGAGCCCATTCCGACACAATCGGGAAAAATGACGAAATTGCCCCCGGCGCGATTTTTATTTCAGATCAAACT
>NW_019264352.1:2485-11286 GCF_002742605.1 Olea europaea var. sylvestris | reverse complement strand
TCCGACACAGTCGAGAAAAATGACGAAATTGCCCCCGGCGCAGTTTTTGTTTTACGATCAACCAGTCAAATTTTAGCCAATTCCGACACAGTCACGAAAAATGACGAAATTACACCCGGCGCGATATTTTTTCTCGATCAACCTGTCAAATTTGAGCCCATTCCGACACAGTCGAGAAAAATGACGAAATTGCCCCCGGCGCGATTTTTATTTTAGATCAAACTGCCAAATTTCAGCTAATTCCGATACAGTCGTGAAAAGTGACGAAATTGCCCCCGGCGAGTTTTTTGTTCCCGATAAAACTGTCAAATTTGAGCCCATTCCGACACAGTCTAGAAAAATGACGAAATTGCCCCCGGCGCGATTTTTATTTCAGATCAAACTGCCAAATTTCAGCCAATTCCGACACAGTCGAGAAAAATGACGAAATTGCCCATGGCGTGATTTTTATTTCCGATCAACCAGTCAAATTTTAGCCAATTCCGACGCGGTCGCGAAAAATGACGAAATTTCACCCGGCGCTATTTCTGTTCCCGATCAACCTGCCAAATTTGAGCCCATTCCGATACAGTCGAGAAAAATGACGAAATTGCCCACGGCGCGATTTTTATTTCAGAACAAACAACCATATTTCAGCCAATTCCGACACAGTCGAGAAAAATGACGAAATTTAACCCGGCGCGATTTTTGTTTCCTATCAAACCGTCAAATTTGAGCCCATTCCGACACAGTCGAGAAAAATGACGAAATTGCCCCCGGCGCGATTTTTATTTCAGATCAAACTACCAAATTTCAGCCAATTCCGACACAGTCGAGAAAAATGACGAAATTGCCCCCGGCACAGTTTTTTGTTTTACGATAAACCAGTCAAATTTTTGCCAATTCCGACACAGTCGCGAAAAATGACGATGTTCCACCCGGCGCCATTTTTTTCCCGATCAACCTGTCAAATTTGAGCCCATTCCGACACAGTCGAGAAAAATGACGAAATTGCCCCCGGCGCGATTTTTATTTTAGATCAAACTGCCAAATTTCAGCTAATTCCGATACAGTCGTGAAAAGTGACGAAATTGCCCCCGGCGCGGTTTTTGTTCCCGATAAACCTGTCAAATTTGAGCCAGTTCCGACACAGTCGAGAAAAATGACGAAATTGCCCACGGCGCGATTTTTATTTATGATCAAACTGCCAAATTTTGGCCAATTCCGATGCAGTCGAGAAAAATGACGAAATTGCCCCCGACGCGATTTTTGCACCCGATAGACCTTTCAAATTTGAGCCCATTCCGACACAGTCGAGAAAAATGACGAAATTGCCGACGGCGCGATTTTTATTTCCGATCAAACTGCCAAATTTCGGCCAATTCCGACACAGTCGCGAAAAATGACGAAATTGCCCCCGGCGCGGGTTTTGTTCCCGATCATCCTGTCAAATTTGAGCCCGTTCCGACACAATCGAGAAAAATGACGAAATTGCCCCCGGCGCGGTTTTTGTTCCCGATCAACCTGTCAAATTTGAGCCCATTCTGACACAGTCGAGAGAAATGACGAATTTGCCGCCGACGTAATTTTTCTTTCCGATCAAACTGCCAAATTTCAACCAATTCCGACACAGTCGAGAAAAATGACGAAATTGCCCCCGCGTCAATTTTTGTTTCCGATCAAACTGTCAAATTTGAGCCCGTTCCGACACAGTCGAGAAAAATGACGAAATTACACCCGGCGCGGTTTTGTTCCTGATAAACCTGTCAAATTTGAGCCCATTCAAACACAGGCGAGAAAAATGACGACATTGCCGCCGGCGCGATTTTTATTTCCAATCAAACTGCCAAATTTCAGCTAATTCCGACACAGTCGAGAAAAATGACGAAATTGCCCCCGGCGCAGTTTTTGTTTTACGATCAACCAGTCAAATTTTAGTAAATTCCGACACAGTCGAGAAAAATGACGACATTGCCGCCGGCGCGATTTTTATTTCCGTTCAAACTGCCAAATTTCAGCCAATTCCGACACAGTCTGGAAAAATGACGAAATTGCCCCCGGCACGATTTTTGTTTCCGATCAAACCGTCAAATTTGAGCCCATTCTGACACAGTCGAGAAAAATGACGAAATTGCCGCCGGAGCGATTTTTATTTCCGATCAAACTGGCAAATTTCGGCCAATTCCGACATAGTGGAGAAAAATGACGAAATTGCCCTCGGCGCGATTTTTATTTCCGATCAACCAGTCAAATTTTAGCCAATTCTGACGCAGTCGCGAAAAATGACGAAATTACACCCGGCGCTATTTCTGTTCCCGATCAACCAGTCAAATTTGAGCCCATTCCGATACGGGGCGCGATTTTTATTTCAGATCAAACTGCCATATTTCAGCCAATTCCGACACAGTCATGAAAAATGACGAAATTGCCTTCGACGCGGTTTTTGTTTCCGATCGACCAGTCAAATTTTAGCCAATTCCGACACAGTCATGAAAAATGACGAAATTGCCTTCGACGCGGTTTTTGTTTCCGATCGACCAGTCAAATTTTAGCCAATTCCGACACAGTCATGAAAAATGACGAAATTGCCTTCGACGCGGTTTTTGTTTCCGATCGACCAGTCAAATTTTAGCCAATTCCGACACAGTCATGAAAAATGACGAAATTGCCTTCGACGCGGTTTTTGTTTCCGATCGACCAGTCAAATTTTAGCCAATTCCGACACAGTCATGAAAAATGACGAAATTGCCTTCGACGCGGTTTTTGTTTCCGATCGACCAGTCAAATTTTAGCCAATTCCGACACAGTCATGAAAAATGACGAAATTGCCTTCGACGCGGTTTTTGTTTCCGATCGACCAGTCAAATTTTAGCCAATTCCGACACAGTCATGAAAAATGACGAAATTGCCTTCGACGCGGTTTTTGTTTCCGATCGACCAGTCAAATTTTAGCCAATTCCGACACAGTCATGAAAAATGACGAAATTGCCTTCGACGCGGTTTTTGTTTCCGATCGACCAGTCAAATTTTAGCCAATTCCGACACAGTCATGAAAAATGACGAAATTGCCTTCGACGCGGTTTTTGTTTCCGATCGACCAGTCAAATTTTAGCCAATTCCGACACAGTCATGAAAAATGACGAAATTGCCTTCGACGCGGTTTTTGTTTCCGATCGACCAGTCAAATTTTAGCCAATTCCGACACAGTCATGAAAAATGACGAAATTGCCTTCGACGCGGTTTTTGTTTCCGATCGACCAGTCAAATTTTAGCCAATTCCGACACAGTCATGAAAAATGACGAAATTGCCTTCGACGCGGTTTTTGTTTCCGATCGACCAGTCAAATTTTAGCCAATTCCGACACAGTCATGAAAAATGACGAAATTGCCTTCGACGCGGTTTTTGTTTCCGATCGACCAGTCAAATTTTAGCCAATTCCGACACAGTCATGAAAAATGACGAAATTGCCTTCGACGCGGTTTTTGTTTCCGATCGACCAGTCAAATTTTAGCCAATTCCGACACAGTCATGAAAAATGACGAAATTGCCTTCGACGCGGTTTTTGTTTCCGATCGACCAGTCAAATTTTAGCCAATTCCGACACAGTCATGAAAAATGACGAAATTGCCTTCGACGCGGTTTTTGTTTCCGATCGACCAGTCAAATTTTAGCCAATTCCGACACAGTCATGAAAAATGACGAAATTGCCTTCGACGCGGTTTTTGTTTCCGATCGACCAGTCAAATTTTAGCCAATTCCGACACAGTCATGAAAAATGACGAAATTGCCTTCGACGCGGTTTTTGTTTCCGATCGACCAGTCAAATTTTAGCCAATTCCGACACAGTCATGAAAAATGACGAAATTGCCTTCGACGCGGTTTTTGTTTCCGATCGACCAGTCAAATTTTAGCCAATTCCGACACAGTCATGAAAAATGACGAAATTGCCGACACAGTCGAGAAAAATGACGAAATTACCCCCGGCGCGATTTTTATTTTAGATCAAACTGCCAAGTTTCAGCTAATTCCGATACAGTCGTGAAAAGTGACGAAATTGCCCCCGGCGAGGTTTTTGTTCCCGATAAAACTGTCAAATTTGAGCCCATTCCGACACAGTCGAGAAAAATGACGAAATTGCCCACTGCGCGATTTTTATTTAAGATCAAACTGCCAAATTTCAGCCAATTCCGACACAGTCGAGAAAAATGATGAAATTGGCCCCGGCGCGGTTTTTGTTCACGATCAACCTGTCAAATTTGAGCCCATTCCGACACAGTCGAGAAAAATAACGAAATTGACCCCGGCGCGATTTTTATTTCAGATCCAACTGCCAAATTTCAGCCAGTTCCGACACTGTCGAGAAAAATGACAAAATTGCCCCCGGCGCAGTTTTTGTTTTACGATCAACTAGTCAAATTTTAGCCAATTCCGACACAGTCGCAAAAATTGACGAAATTACACCCGGAGCGGTTTTTTTCCCGATCAACCTGTCAAATTTGAGCCCATTCCGACACAACCGAGAAAAATGGTGAAATTGCCCCCGGCGCGATTTTTATTTCAGATCAAACTGCCATATTTCAGCCAATTCCGACACTGCCGCCGACGTAATTTTTCTTTCAGATCAAACCGCCAAATTTCAACCAATTCCGACACAGTCGAGAAAAATGACGAAGTAGCCCCCCGGTCGATTTTTGTTTCCCATCAAACAGTCAAATTTGATCCCGTTCCGACACAGTCGAGAAAAATGACGAAATTGCCCACGGCGCGATTTTTATTTCAGATCCAACAGCCAAATTTCAGCCAATTCCGACACAGTCGAGAAAAATGACGAAATAGCCGCTGGCGCGATTTTTATTTCCGATCAAACTGCCAAATTTCAGCCAATTCCGACACAGTCGAGAAAAATGACGAAATTGCCCCCGGCGCGGGTTTTGTTTCCGATCAACAAGTCAAATTTTAGCCAATTCCGACACAGTCGCGAAAAATGACGAAATTACACCCGGCGCGATTTTTGTTCTCGCTAAACCTGTCAAATTTGAGCCCATTCCAACACAGTCGAAAAAAATTACGAAATTGCCGCCGACGCGATTTTTATTTCCGATCAAACTGCCAAATTTCAGCTAATTCCGACACAGTCGAGAAAAATGACGAAATTGCCCCCGGCGCAGTTTTTGTTTTACGATCAACCAGTCAAATTTTAGAGAATTTCGACACAGTCGAGAAAAATGACGACATTGCCGCAGGCGCGATTTTTATTTCCGATTAAACTGCCAAATTTCAGCCAATTTCGACACAGTCGGGAAAAATGTCGAAATTGCCCCCGACACGATTTTGGTTTCCGATCAAACCGTCAAATTTGAGCCCATTCCGACACAGTCGAGAAAAATGATTAAATTGCCCCCGGCGCGATTTTTAACCGCCAAATTTCAGCCAATTCCGACACAGTCGAGGAAAATGACGAAATTGTCCCCAGCGCGATTTTTATTTCCGATCAACCAGTCAAATTTTAGCCAATTCCGACGCAATCGCGAAAAATGACGAAATTACACCCGGCGCGATTTTTGTTCCCTATCAACCTGCCAAATTTCAGCCCATTCCGACACCGTCGCGAAAAATGACGAAATTGCCCCCGGCGCGATTTTTATTTCCGATCAACCTGCCAAATTTAAGCCCATTCCGACACAGTCGCGTAAAATGACGAAATTGCCCCCGGCGCGATTTTTATTCCAGATCAAACTGCCATATTTCAGCCAATTCCGACACAGTCGAGAAAAATGACGAAATTGCCCCCGGCGCGATTTTTGTTCCCTATCAACCTGCCAAATTTCAGCCCATTCCGACACAGTCGAGAAAAATGACGAAATTGCCTCCGACGCAATTTTTCCTTCCGATCAAACCGCCAAATTTTAGCCAATTCCAACACAGTCGTGAAAAATTACGAAATTACACCCGGTGCTATTTTTGTTCCCGATCAACCTGCCAAATTTGAGCCCATTCCGATACAGTCGAGAAAAATGACGAAATTGCCCCGGTGCGATTTTTATTTCAGATCAAACTGCCATATTTCAGCCAATTCCGACACTGCCGCCGACGTAATTTTTCTTTCAGATCAAACTGCCAAATTTCAACCAATTCCGACACAGTCGAGAAAAATGACGAAGTAGCCCCCGGGTCGATTTTTGTTTCCGATCAAACTGTCAAATTTGAGCCCGTTCCGACACAGTCGAGAAAAATGACGAAATTGCCCCCGGCGCGATTTTTATTTCAGATCAAACTGCCAAATTTCAGTCAATTCCGACAGAGTCGAGAAAAATGACGAAATTGCCCCCGGCGCGATTTTTATTTCAGATCAAACTGCCAAATTTCAGTCAATTCCGACAGAGTCGAGAAAAATGACGAAATTGCCCCCGGCGCGATTTTTATTTCAGATCAAACTGCCAAATTTCAGTCAATTCCGACAGAGTCGAGAAAAATGACGAAATTGCCCCCGGCGCGATTTTTATTTCAGATCAAACTGCCAAATTTCAGTCAATTCCGACAGAGTCGAGAAAAATGACGAAATTGCCCCCGGCGCGATTTTTATTTCAGATCAAACTGCCAAATTTCAGTCAATTCCGACAGAGTCGAGAAAAATGACGAAATTGCCCCCGGCGCGATTTTTATTTCAGATCAAACTGCCAAATTTCAGTCAATTCCGACAGAGTCGAGAAAAATGACGAAATTGCCCCCGGCGCGATTTTTATTTCAGATCAAACTGCCAAATTTCAGTCAATTCCGACAGAGTCGAGAAAAATGACGAAATTGCCCCCGGCGCGATTTTTATTTCAGATCAAACTGCCAAATTTCAGTCAATTCCGACAGAGTCGAGAAAAATGACGAAATTGCCCCCGGCGCGATTTTTATTTCAGATCAAACTGCCAAATTTCAGTCAATTCCGACAGAGTCGAGAAAAATGACGAAATTGCCCCCGGCGCGATTTTTATTTCAGATCAAACTGCCAAATTTCAGTCAATTCCGACAGAGTCGAGAAAAATGACGAAATTGCCCCCGGCGCGATTTTTATTTCAGATCAAACTGCCAAATTTCAGTCAATTCCGACAGAGTCGAGAAAAATGACGAAATTGCCCCCGGCGCGATTTTTATTTCAGATCAAACTGCCAAATTTCAGTCAATTCCGACAGAGTCGAGAAAAATGACGAAATTGCCCCCGGCGCGATTTTTATTTCAGATCAAACTGCCAAATTTCAGTCAATTCCGACAGAGTCGAGAAAAATGACGAAATTGCCCCCGGCGCGATTTTTATTTCAGATCAAACTGCCAAATTTCAGTCAATTCCGACAGAGTCGAGAAAAATGACGAAATTGCCCCCGGCGCGATTTTTATTTCAGATCAAACTGCCAAATTTCAGTCAATTCCGACAGAGTCGAGAAAAATGACGAAATTGCCCCCGGCGCGATTTTTATTTCAGATCAAACTGCCAAATTTCAGTCAATTCCGACAGAGTCGAGAAAAATGACGAAATTGCCCCCGGCGCGATTTTTATTTCAGATCAAACTGCCAAATTTCAGTCAATTCCGACAGAGTCGAGAAAAATGACGAAATTGCCCCCGGCGCGATTTTTATTTCAGATCAAACTGCCAAATTTCAGTCAATTCCGACAGAGTCGAGAAAAATGACGAAATTGCCCCCGGCGCGATTTTTATTTCAGATCAAACTGCCAAATTTCAGTCAATTCCGACAGAGTCGAGAAAAATGACGAAATTGCCCCCGGCGCGATTTTTATTTCAGATCAAACTGCCAAATTTCAGTCAATTCCGACAGAGTCGAGAAAAATGACGAAATTGCCCCCGGCGCGATTTTTATTTCAGATCAAACTGCCAAATTTCAGTCAATTCCGACAGAGTCGAGAAAAATGACGAAATTGCCCCCGGCGCGATTTTTATTTCAGATCAAACTGCCAAATTTCAGTCAATTCCGACAGAGTCGAGAAAAATGACGAAATTGCCCCCGGCGCGATTTTTATTTCAGATCAAACTGCCAAATTTCAGTCAATTCCGACAGAGTCGAGAAAAATGACGAAATTGCCCCCGGCGCGATTTTTATTTCAGATCAAACTGCCAAATTTCAGTCAATTCCGACAGAGTCGAGAAAAATGACGAAATTGCCCCCGGCGCGATTTTTATTTCAGATCAAACTGCCAAATTTCAGTCAATTCCGACAGAGTCGAGAAAAATGACGAAATTGCCCCCGGCGCGATTTTTATTTCAGATCAAACTGCCAAATTTCAGTCAATTCCGACAGAGTCGAGAAAAATGACGAAATTGCCCCCGGCGCGATTTTTATTTCAGATCAAACTGCCAAATTTCAGTCAATTCCGACAGAGTCGAGAAAAATGACGAAATTGCCCCCGGCGCGATTTTTATTTCAGATCAAACTGCCAAATTTCAGTCAATTCCGACAGAGTCGAGAAAAATGACGAAATTGCCCCCGGCGCGATTTTTATTTCAGATCAAACTGCCAAATTTCAGCCAATTCCGACACAGTCGAGAAATATGACGAAATTGACCACGGCGTGATTTTTATTTCCGATCAACCAGTCAAATTTTAGCCAATTCCGACGCAGTCGCGAAAAATGACGAAATTACACCCGGCGCTATTTCTGTTCCCGATCAACCTGCCAAATTTGAGCCCATTCCGATACAGTCGAGAAAAATGACGAAATTGCCCCCGGCGAGATTTTATTTCAGATCAAACTGCCATATTTCAGCCAATTCCGGCACAGTCGAGAAAAATGACGAAATTGCCCCCGGCGCGATTTTTG
>NW_019264352.1:0-2292 GCF_002742605.1 Olea europaea var. sylvestris | reverse complement strand
TTGTTTTACGATAAACCAGTCAAATTTTAGCCAATTCCGACACAGTCGCGAAAAATGACGATGTTACACCCGGCGCGGTTTTTTTCCCGATCAACCTGTCAAATTTGAGCCCATTCCGACACAGTCGAGAAAAATGACGAAATTGCCCCCGGCGCGATTTTTATTTTAGATCAAACTGCCAAATTTCAGCTAATTCCGATACAGTCGTGAAAAGTGACGAAATTGCCCCCGGCGCGGTTTTTGTTCCCGATAAACTTGTCAAATTTGAGCCTGTTCCGACACAGTCGAGAAAAATGACGAAATTGCCCACGGGGCGATTTTTATTTATGATCAAACTGCCAAATTTCAGCCAATTCCGATGCAGTCGAGAAAAATGACGAAATTGCCCCCGACGCGATTTTTGCTCCCGATAGACCTTTCAAATTTGAGCCCATTCCGACACAGTCGAGAAAAATGACGAAATTGGCCCCGGCGCGGTTTTTGTTCCCGATCAACCTGTCAAATTTGAGCCCATTCTGACACAGTCGAGAAAAATGACGAATTTGCCGCCGACGTAATTTTTCTTTCCGATCAAACTGCCTAATTTCAACTAATTCCGACACAGTCGAGAAAAATGACGAAATTGCCCCCGAGTCAACTTTTGTTTCCGATCAAACTGTCAAATTTGAGCCCGTTCCGGCACAGTCGAGAAAAATGACGAAATTGCCCACGGCGCGATTTTTATTTCAGATCCAACAGCCAAATTTCTGCCAATTCCGACACAGACGAGAAAAATGACGAAATTGCCCCCGGCGCGATTTTTGTTTCCGATCAACAAGTCAAATTTTAGCCAATTCCGACACAGTCGCGAAAAATGACGAAATTACACCCGGCGCGGTTTTGTTCCCGATAAACCTGTCAAATTTGAGCCAATTCAAACACAGACGATAAAAATGACGACATTGCCGCCGGCGCGATTTTTATTTCCGATCAAACCGCCAAATTTCAGCTAATTCCGGCACAGTCGAGAAAAATGACGAAATTTCCCCCGGCGCAGTTTTTGTTTTACGATCAACCAGTCAAATTTTAGTAAATTCCGACACAGTCGAGAAAAATGACGACATTGCCGCCGGTGCGATTTTTATTTTCGTTCAAACTGCCAAATTTCAGCCAATTCCGACACAGTCTGGAAAAATGACGAAATTGCCCCCGGCACGATTTTTGTTTCCGATCAAACCGTCAAATTTGAGCCCATTCTGACACAGTCGAGAAAAATGACGAAATAGCCCCAGGGGCGATTTTTCTTTCCGATCAAACCTCCAAATTTCAGCCAATTCCGACACAGTCGAGAAAAATGACGAAATTGCCCACGGCGTGATTGTTATTGCCGATCAACCAGTCAAATTTTGGCCAATTCCGATGCAGTCGCGAAAAATGACGAAATTGCACCCGGCGCTATTTCTGTTCCCGTTCAACCTGCCAACTTTGAGCCCATTCCGATACGGGGCGCGATTTTTATTTCAGATCAAACTGCCATATTTCAGGCAATTCCGGCACAGTCGAGAAAAATGACGACATTGCCCCCGGCGCGATTTTTATTTCAGATCAAACTGCCATATTTCAGCCAATTCCGACACAGTCGAGAAAAATGACGAAATTGGCCCCGGGGCGGTTTTTGTTCACGATCAACCTGTCAAATTTGAGCCCATTCCGACACAGTCGAGAAAAATAACGAAATTGACCCCGGCGCGATTTTTATTTCAGATCCAACTGCCAAATTTCAGCCAATTCCACACAGTCGAGAAAAATGACGAAATTGGCCCCGGCGCGGTTTTTGTTCACGATCAACCTGTCCAATTTGAGCCCATTCCGACACAGTCGAGAAAAATAACGAAATTGACCCCGGCGCGATTTTTATTTCAGATCCAACTGCCAAATTTCAACCAATTCCGACACAGTCGAGAAAAATGACGAAATTGCCCCCGGCGCAGTTTTTGTTTTACGATCAACTAGTCAAATTTTAGCCAATTCCGACACAGTAGCAAAAAATGACGAAATTACATCCGGCGCGGATTTTTTCCCGACCAACCTGTCAAATTTGAGCCCATTCCGACACAACCGAGAAAAATGGTGAAATTGCCCCCGGCGCGATTTTTATTTCAGATCAAACTGCCATATTTCAGCCAATTCCGACACTGCCGCCGACGTAATTTTTCTTTCAGATCAAAACGCCAAATTTCAACCAATTCCGACACAGTCGAGAAAAATGACGAAGTAGCCCCCGGGTCGATTTTTGTTTCCGATCAAACTGTC
>NW_019264351.1:10333-12513 GCF_002742605.1 Olea europaea var. sylvestris | reverse complement strand
GGGGGGGGGGGGGGGGGGGGGGGGATGGAGAATGAAAACCTAGGCACGGCAATTAAGCCAAAAACATTCTGTCAACAACATTTTTACACTGAAATCATTTTGTATTGTCAAAAGTCTAAAGGTATTTCCTATTCCTTTCAGCTGTTACCTGTATCTAATTTGCAACTTGTAAACCAGCTTTTAAAATCAGTTAAGGATTTAAATAAATAACTAAGAAATTTGCGTCATCCCTTGAAGCCAGTGAATCATAGTGGCTTGAAAGGCTTCATTTTGCCAATCACTGCAACGGGACATCAGGTTCAGCTTCTTCTTGAGTAATAATCCGACATTTTGGAACCGCTTTACCTAACATAGATGTCCCTTTGAAGGATACCATTTGCGAACAGGTCTGTCTGTACTTGTCAAGCTGTCATATGGGGAAGACAGAAAATGGAGGGAAGGTCAGAATATGCAACAGCACTCAACAGGTTCTCAATTTTTACTTTTCTTAGGGAACTGGCTAGGGCAGTTTGCTGATTACCAATCCAAATAAACTTACCTGCTCTTGTGATATTGTCTGAAATCCAAATTTATCTGTCCATATCGACTTTGCCTCGTCAGCAGCTGGTAGAACAAAGGTCCTCACATTTAAAAATGCAAGCAATTTCTCGATGCAAGAGTACAGGATCTGGAAATATCCCTGCACAGATATTTCAATTATATCAGACTAAGAAAAGCTGCCACAGATAAAAATAAATGGACTGAGTTCGTCACAGCTTAAAAGATTAGCAGTAAATTATCAGTCGCCAACATGCTGAAGAAAATCCATTATATATTAGGCGACTGAGAAGAATAACAATGGTGCAACAATCAAAATTAAGAAATCCAATGTATACTATCGCTTTGCATATTTTCACTAGCACCAGAGAGATTGATACTACTGAAACAGTGAAACTCAACCCATATTTTAATTTAAAATTTTTCAACAAATTACATTCATAATCAACCAGCCCAATAATCCACTTCCTACAAGACAAACATTTAAAAATGTAAACATATTATTGAAACAAAGTAAGATTTATGGTGTAGGAAGATCACATATCAGAAAAAGATTTGCATGAGATCCTATTGTTTCGTATTGTGACAAACCAGTTCTTTTGTTAAATCCATTCAAGTGCATCCTTCTATGACTGACACTTATTACAGATTTAGAGTGGCAGGATTTCATTCTCAGAATGGCCTTATTCTGAATAAATGCTGAGGTGCAGGCAAAAAGGAGTGGATAACTACCACTTAGGAATATAAGTCAAACTTAGGACCATATAAATGTATAAAGAGAAACACTGATATTATATGAGATGGAAGAAGTGCTTTATTGGAGGTGGCCATTGGACTCTGATGCTTGGTTTATGTACATAATCAATAAGATCCGTTGGCTAACGCAAAATCAGTTACAGTATTGCAATTCTATTGGCAAGTTATGGAAGAATGCCCTTGATATTGGTCAGCTGCTGCAAAATCAGTTATGGCATCGTCCTTGGATTGGTCATTAGATAGGAAGGCCTTAATATCGGAGAAGTGAACCCCCGCCCCCAGAAAACAAAGGAAGAGAAAAGAAACAAGAAAAAAAGGGGCACGTATTCATAGAAGAACAAACAACTTCAGGGCGTATGTTGGGAGGGGAGAACCTTGAAGGAAAGCATACACTCACGAGAGCAGGTAGGAAATTTCTCATCGTTTGAATTTTGGATTTAAAAAACATAATTAGCTTAAAAGGACTGCTATTTCATGCATATTTTTGTACATCACTGCCATCTTAGATCTACATATTGCACCATCTATCTTATTTTTATCTCGAAGGGAGGAAGGGTTGATTGATTATAGCAGCAAGTCAATACATCATGCAATATGAGTAAATATTGATTTGAACCTCTATTTGTGATTCTGCATACAAGTACAAGTCAATATACAGAGTCACAAATAGGTGCAAGTCAATAATCCTTGGCCTGAACAATTGTTCCAAAAACTGAAGTTTAGGATCTGCCTGTCACGCTTTAATTTTATGCATTGCATCCTGTTCAAGTCCTCCTCAATAATCGAATTATATATCTAATACTCACCCAAAGAGCTAATACAATAATATATTCCATCAGCCAGCAAGAAATGAAATTCAGTAATGGTCTACAATTATATGCATTCAG
>NW_019264351.1:0-2569 GCF_002742605.1 Olea europaea var. sylvestris | reverse complement strand
TAAAGTTCAATTTACAATTCCAAATCCCATTCCTTCACTCTCCCACAAGCTCACCAAAGTTAGTGCAAGTTTCCAGTCAAGACTATGCTTCCATGATCTATATGAAAATGACGAAGTCCATCTTCCATGTTTTGTCAAATAGGACCTTCTGGATGCATAAAGCTATAACCCTCTTTAATTCATTTTCACCGCAGATCAAGTCCTCATAGTTCAAGATTTTAACATGTGGACAAGGAGTTTCTGAGGCAAATCATGGAATGTAATTCTCTCGCTTCGGGTCACAATGATCTCTTTCTTGCCAGCTCTCTCTTCGTACAGGCATGAAAAAACACACATTGCCCAGTTCAAAATTACCTATATGAAATCCTATCATCCAACAACAATGATGTGATCATAAAAATGCATGCATCCGTACAACACATCTAGACATGCCATTAACAAAAAATATCTCTGATTCAATTTATATGATATATAAATGATAATATTGTCCCTTAGGATTTTAAGTACCCTCTTGCCACCGTTGTACAGAACTGGATAACCTTCCAGCAACCGTGTCTCAAAGAGCTCCTTGACTGTCTTCGGCAGCGCCTGTATCTCGACTTTCTTTGACGTCTCCATCTCTGTTGTCCTTGTTGAAGTCCCTAGTGCGCTCACGTCCCCATTCTTCAACCTCTCGGCTTCCAAAGCCACTGTATCCGTTAATTCTTCCGAATTTCCATTTTCTATATCCGAATTTTTAGAATTCATTAAAGCATCACTTTTCACTAATACCACCGCTGGCTCCCCTTTCGCTTCAATCTCCATCATTTTGTTGTCGCCCCCTTCAACCCCCGAAAGTTCTAAAACACTCTCAAGTCTACCAGCATTTACCCCCTCACCACCATCCAATTTGCCCTGATTCCGGTCCAGAACCAGAATTCCATCATTCAAATTTTCAGCTCCATCAGCTTCTGACCAAATTCCCAAACAGCCCTGGAGTTTATCAGAAGCCCCAACGCTGCACTCATTCCCATTTCCATCGGTCTTCAACATCTTATTCCTACTATAAACAATGACTCCATTCGGCTCGCGAGGCCTAATCCTAGGCACATAGCAAGTATCCATTACATTAGACCCATTTAATCCGTGCCGGGCTTCAACCGGCTGTTGAGAAACGGGATCTTCGGATTTGCAATCGGGTCCGGATTCTTCTAGTTGTCCCGGTAACTCCTTTTCGAAATCCAATTCGCGCTTCATTCCCACTGCTTCGATTTTCTTCCTTTTTTAATTAATTTACTGTTGCTGTGTACATAGGTGCAGAACACAGGAATCGATTTGTATACATGTAAAGGATAGAAATTTAACGTGCATATAAGGAACGACAACTCTGTGGAGAGAGGAGAGAGAAACCTTGAACCTCGAGCGAGAGAGAAGATGGCAGTGATGTTTTACCACAATCTTTCAATGAAAAACACATTTATAGGCAACTCCACTTATCACCGGTTTTGAAAATACCGGCTCGGAACATTCCTTTGATCCGGCCCGGTTCCTACCACCCCTAATTTTCTACTGCTTTTAACTTTTTTAAAATGCTTAAAAACGTTAAAAAAAAAAATTAAAAAGATTGGAATATTAGACAACACTCTTAGTCGTTAAAAAATAAAATAATATTTTCACATACAAATTTTTTAAAGCAGAAATATCAAAGTAATTCAATCAGTTAAACTAATTTTACCTATCATTGACATTACGAAATCAAAGAAAACGTCAATTTCATAGTTGGTGTTCATGTTATCGGCAATATTGGCATGTAATGTATTATAAATAATTAACCACTGTACTTACCTCAATTCTTCAATCTACTCTGTAACAAAAGGGATCAGTTCTATCAACCAATGAGCCTTTGAAGCTATTCTCGATATGAGCTAAGCCTTTGAACAATCTCAACAATGTGATACTCCTAGTTTTCTTACCTAAAGATGGTCCAAAAAACATAAATCATGATAAAAATATGAGATGAACTTGTTTAGAAAACAAAATAATCACCTCCAACCAATGATTTCTATTAGTAGTGAAGTAAATGGAGTGGTGCCTTTCTCTTATTCAGCATCAAGATGATATATTAATTATTATCGTCGACAGCTGTTAGTCACTGTACCTAACCTGGTCAAACATTTATAATTCACTTTTACGAAATGTGTCAGACATTTATTGTTTATTGTACCTAATCCGTCAAACATTTATTATACAGTTATATCCGGCATGTCAGATTTTTATTATTAATTGTACCTAACGCATGACGTTTCAACTTTAATTTTAGTCAAATCCAATTTAATTTTAAAAGTATTTCTAAAAATATAACATATTTTTCATAGTTTGACTATTTAAATTTGGAATTTATTAATAAATCATATTATTTTTATATGTGATTAAGTATGATGATTGCATGAGTTATACGTATGATATAGCCCAATGGGGTTACCATAGGGCTAAATTCCCGTCCTTCGACAACAATGTGTCCCAACCTTCGAGCATCGACTGGGCTCCTTTACTTGACTTTCACATCTCGAGGTTGTATTATGCTTTCCTC
>NW_019264350.1:0-12513 GCF_002742605.1 Olea europaea var. sylvestris | reverse complement strand
GTCGAATTTTAGCCCATTCCGACACAGTCGAGAAAAATGACAAAATTGCCCCTCGCGCGATTTTTATTTCCGATCAACCTGCCCAATTTCAGCCCATTTCGACACAGTCGAGAAAAATGACGAAACTGCCCCCGGCGCGATTTTTGTTTCCGATCAACCTGTCAAATTTTAGCCGATTCCAACACCGTCGCGAAAAATGACGAAATCTCCCCCGGCGTAATTTTTGTTTCCGATCAACCTGTCAAATTTAAGCCAATTACGACACAGTTACGAAAAATGACGAAATTCCCCCCGGCGCGGTTTTTGTTCACGATCAACCTATCAAATTTGAGCCCATTCCGACACAGTAGCAAAAAATGACGAAATTAACCCCGACGGGGTTTTTGTTTCCAATCAACCAGTCAAATTTTAGCCCATTCCGACACAGTTGCGAAAAATGACGAAATTGCCCCTGGTGGGGTTTTTGTTTCCGTTCAACCAGTCAGCCCATTCCAACACCGTCTAGAAAAATGACGAAATTGCCCCCGGCACGATTTTTATTTCCGATCAACCTGTCAAATTTCAGCCCATTCCAACACAGTCGAGAAAACTGACGAAATTGCCCCCGACGCGGTTTTTTCTGATCAACCAGTCAAATTTTAGCCCATTCCGACACCGTCTTGAAAATGTCGAAATTGCCCCCGGCGCGATTTTTGTTTTCGATCAACCTGTCAAATTTTAGCTAATTCCGATACAGTTGTGAAAAATGACGAAATTACGCCCGGCGCGATTTTCGTTCCCGACTAACCTGTCAAATTTGAGGCCGTTCCGACACAGTCGTGAAAAATGACGAAATCGCCCCCGGCGCAGTTTTTGATTCCGATAAACCTATCAAAATTTATCCGACATAGTCGCGAAAAATGACGAAATTGCCCACGGCGCGGTTTTTTGTTTCTGATCAACCTGTCAAATTTTATCCAATTCCGACACAGTCGCGAAAAATGACGAAATTGCTCCTGGCACGGTTTTTGTTTCCGACCAACCAGTCAAATTTTTGCCTATTCCGACACAGTCGAGAAAAATGACGAAATTGCCCCCGGCGTGATTTTTATTTCCGATCAACCTGCCAAATTTCAGCCCATTCCGACACAGTCTAGAAAAATGACGAAATTGCCCCCGGCGCGATTTTTGTTCCCGATCAACCAGTCAAATTTTAGCCGATTCCAACACAGTCGCGAAAAATAACGAAATTGCCCCCGGCGCGATTTTTGTTTCCGATCAACCAGTCAAATTTTAGCCAATTTAGACACAGTTAGGAAAAATGACGAAAATACCCCCGGAGCGATTTCTAGTCCCAATCAACCTGTCAAATTTGAGCCCATTCCGACACAGAAGCAAAAATGACGAAATTGCCCCCGGCGCGATTTTTGTTTCCGATCATCCTGTCAAATTTTAACCCATTTCGACACACTCGCGAAAAATGACGAAATTGCCCGCGGAGCGGTTTTTTGTTTCCGATCAGCCAGTCAAATTTTAGACCATTCCGACACAGTCAAGAAAAATGTTGAAATTGCCTGCGGCGTGATTTTTATTTCTGATCAACCTGCCAAATTTCAGCCCATTCCAGCACAGTCGAGAAAACTGACGAAATTGCCCCCGGCGGGGTTTTTTTCCTATCAACCAGTCAAATTTTAGCCCATTCCGACACCGTCTTGAAAAATGTCGAAATTGCCCCGGCGCGTTTTTTGTTTCCGATCAACCAGTTAAGTTTTAGCCAATTCCGGCACCGTCGTGAAAGATGACGAAATTGCCCCCGGCACGGTTTTTGTTTCCGATCAACCTGTCAAATTTAAGCCAATTACGACACAGTTACGAAAAATGACGAAATTACCCCAGGCGCGGTTTTTGTTCACGATCAACCTGTCAAATTTGAGCCCATTCTGACACAGTAGCAAAAAATGACGAAATTAACCCCGACGCGGTTTTTGTTTCCAAGCAACTCATCAAATTTTAGCCCATTCCGACACAGTCGCGAAAAATGACGAAATTGCCCCTGGTGGGGTTTTTGTTTCCGATCAACTAGTCAAATTTTAGCCCATTTCGACACAGTCTAAAAAAATGACGAAATTGCCCCCGGCACGATTTTCATTTCCGATCAACCTGTCAAATTTCAGCCCATTCCAACACAGTCGAGAAAACTGACGAAATTCCCCCGACGCGTTTTTTTCTAATCAACCAATCAAATTTTAGCCCATTCCGACACCGTAGCGAAAAATGTCGAAATTGCCCCCGGTGCGATTTTTGTTTTCGATCAACCTGTCAAATTTTAGCCAATTCTGATTCAGTTGCGTAAAATGACGAAATTACCCCCGGCGCGATTTTCGTTCCCGATCAACCTGTCAAATTTGAGCCCGTTCCGACACAGTCGCGAAAAATGCGGTTTTTTCTGATAAACCAGTCAAATTTTAGCCCATTCCCACACCGTCGCGAAAAATGTCGAAATTGCCCCTGGCGCGATTTTTGTTTTCGATCAACCTGTCAAATTTTAGCCAATTTCGATACAGTTGCGAAAAATGACGAAATTACCCCCAGCGCGATTTTCGTTCCAGATCAACCAGTCAAATTTGAGCCCGTTCCGACACAGTCACGAAAAATGACGAAATTGCCCCCGGCGCGGTTTTCGTTTCCGATCAACCTATCAAAATTTATCCGACACAGTCGCGAAAAATGACGAAATTGCCCCAGGCGCGGTTTTTTGTTTCCGATCAACCTGTCAAATTTTATCCAATTCTGACACAGTCGCGAAAAATGACGAAATTGCCCTTGGCGCGGTTTTTGTTTCTGACCAACCAGTCAAATTTCAGCCCATTTCGACACAGTCGAGAAAAATGACGAAACTGCCCCCGCACGGTTTTTGTTTCCGATCAACCAGTCAAATTTTAGCCAATTTTGACACAGCTGCGAAAAATGAAGAAATTATCCCCGGCGCGATTTCTATTCCCAATCAACCTGTCAAATTTTTGCCCATTCTGACACAGACGCAAAAAATGACGAAATTGCCCCCGGCGCGATTTTTGTTTCCGATCATCTAGTCAAATTTTAGCCCATTCCGACACAGTCGCGAAAAATGACGAAATTGCCCCCTGCGCGGTTTTTGTTCCCGATAAACCTGTCAAATTTTAGCTCATTCCGACGCAGTCGAGAAAAATGACGAAGTTGCCCACGGGGCGATTTTTGTTTCCGATCAACCGGCCAAATTTGAGCCCATTCCGACACAGTCGAGAAAAATGACGAAGTCGCCCCCGGCGCGATTTTTTTTTCCGATCAACCAGTCAAATTTTAGCCGATTCAGACACAGTCGCGAAAAATGACGAAATTGCCCCCGGCGCGATTTTATTTTCCGATCAACCAGTCAAATTTTAGCCCATTCCGACACCGTCGCGAAAAATGTAGAAATTGCCCCGGCCCGATTTTTGTTTCCGATTGGCCTAGCTCATTCTGACACAGTTACGAAAAATGACGAAATTGCCCCCGGGCGGTTTTTTGTTTTCGATCAACCTGTCGAGTTTTTGCCTATTCCGACTCAGTCGCGAAAAATGACGAAATGCCCCTGGAGCGGTTTTTGTTTCCGATCAACCAGTCAAATTTTAGCCGATTCCGACACCGTCGCGAAAAATGTCGAAATTGCCCGCGGCGCGATTTTTTGTTTCCGATCAACCTATCAAATTTTAGCCCATTCCGACACAGTCGAGAAAAATGTCGAAATTGCCTGCGGAGCAATTTTTATTTCCGATCAACCTGCCAAATTTCAGCCCATTCCAGCACAGTCGAGAAAACTGACGAAATTGCCCCCGGCGCGATTTTTTTTCCGATCAACCAGTCAAATTTTAGCCCATTCCGACACCGTCGCGAAAAATGTAGAAATTGCCCCGGCCCGATTTTTGTTTCCGATCGACCTGTCAAATTTTAGCTCATTCCGACACAGTTGCGAAAAATGACGAAATTGTCCCCGGGCCGTTTTTTGTTTCCGATCAACCTGTCAAGTTTTTGCCCATTCCGACCAAGTCGCTAAAAATGACGAAATTGCCCCTGGCGCGGTTTTTGTTTCCGATCAACCAGTCAAATTTTATTCGATTTCGACAACGTCGCGAAAAATGACGAAATTGCCACTGGCACGATTTTTGTTTCCGATCAACCAGTCAAATTTTGGCCGATTCCGACACCGTCGCGAAAAATGACGAAATTGCCCCCGGCGCGATTTTTGTTTCCGATCAACCTATCAAATTTTAGCCCATTCCGACACCGTCGCGAAAAATGACGAAATTGCCCCTGGCGCGATTTTCGTTTCCGATCAACCAGCCAAATTTTAGCCGATTCCGACACCGTCGCGAAAAATGATGAAATTGCCCACGGCGCGGTTTTTGTTTTCGATCAACTTGTCAAATTTTAGCCAATTCCGACACAGTTGCGAAAAATGGCGAAAGTCACCCGGCGCGATTTTTGTTCTCGATCAACTTGTCAAATTTCGGCCCGTTCCGACACAGTCGAGAAAAATACCGAAATTGCCCTCGGCTCGATTTTTGTTTCCGATCAACCAGTCAAATTTTTGCCCATTCCGACATAGTCGACAAAAATGACAAAATTGCCCCCGGCGTGATTTTTATTTCCGATCAACCTGCCAAATTTCAACCCATTCCGACACAGTCGAGAAAAATGACTAAACTGCCCCGGGCGCGATTTTTGTTTCCGATCAACCAGTTAAATTTTAGCCGATTCCGACAACGTCGCGAAAAATGACGAAATTGCCCCGGCACGATTTTTGTTTCCGATCAACCTTTCAAATTTTAGCCAATTACGACACAGTTGCGAAAAACGACGAAATTACCCCCGGCGCGATTTTTGTTCCCGATCAACCTGTCAAATTTGAGCCCATTCCGACACAGTAGTAAAAAATGACGAAATTAACCCCGGCGCGGTTTTTGTTTCCGATCAACCAGTCAAATTTTAGCCCATTCCGACACAGTCGAGAAAAACGACGAAATTGCCCCGGGAGGGGTTTTTGTTTCCGATCAACCAGTCAAATTTTAGCCCATTCCGACACAGTCGATAAAAATGACAAAATTGCCCCCGGCACGATTTTTATTTCCAATCAAACTGTCAATTTTCAGCCCATTCCAACCCAGTCGAGAAAACTGACGAAATTGCCCCAGACGCGGTTTTTTTCTGATCAACCAGTCAAATTTTAGCCAATTTCGACACAGTCACGAAAAATGTCGAAATTGCCCTCGGCGCATTTTTGTTTTCGATCAACCTGTCAAATTTTAGCCAATTCCGATACAGTTGCGAAAAATGACGAAATTACCCTAGGCGCGGTTTTCGTTCCCGATCAACATGTCAAATTTTAGCCAATTCCGATACAGTAACGAAAAATGACGAAATTACCCCGGCGCGATTTTTGTTCCCGATCAACCTATCAAATTTGAGCCCGTTCCGACACAGTCGCGAAAAATGACGAAATTGCCCCCGGCGCGATTTTTGTTTCCGATCAACCAGTCAAATTTTAGCCCATTCCAACGCAGTCGAGAAAAATGACAAAATTGCCCCCGGCGCGATTTTTAGTTCCGATTAACCTGTCAAATTTCAGCCCATTCCGACACAGTCGAGAAAAATGACGAAACTGCCCCCGATGCGATTTTTGTTTCTGATGAACCAGTCAAATTTTAGCCCATTCCGACACAGTCGAGAAAAATGTCGAAATTGCCCCCGGTACGATTTTTTTTCCGGTCAACCAGTCAAATTTTAGCCTATTCCGACATCGTTGCAAGAAATATAGAAATTGCCCCGGCCCGATGTTTGTTTCCGATCAACCGGTCAAATTTTAACTCATTCCGACATGGTTGCGGAAAATGACGAAATTGCCCCAGGGCGATTTTTTGTTTCCGATCAACCTGTCAAGTTTTTGCCCATTCCGACCCAGTCGCGAAAAATGACGAAATTACCCCTGGCGCGATTTTTGTTTCCGATCAACCAGTCAAATTTTAGCCGATTCCGACACCGTCGCGAAAAATTACGAAATTGCCCTCGGCTCGGTTTTTGTTTCCGATCAACCTATCAAATTTTATCCCATTCCGACACAGTCGCGAAAAATGACGAAATTGCCGCCGGCGCGATTTTTGTTTCCGATCAACAAGTCAAATTTTAGCCGATTCCGACACCGTCACGAAAAATGATGAAATTGCCCCAGGTGCGATTTTTGTTTTCGATCAACCTGTCAAATTTTAGCCCATTCCGACACCGTCGCGAAAAATGACGAAATTACCCTCGGCGCGATTTTTGTTTCCGATCAACCAGTCAAATTTTAGCCGATTCTGACACCGCTGAGAAAAATGATGAAATTGCCCCCAGCTCGATTTTTGTTTTAGATCAACTTGTCAAATTTTAGCCAATTCCGACACGGTTGCGAAAAATGGCGAAAGTCACCCGGTGCGATTTTTGTTCCCGATCAATTTGTCAAATTTGAGCCCATTCCGACACAGTCGCGAAAAATGCCGAAATTGCCCCCGGCTCGATTTTTGTTTCCGAACAACCAGTCAAATTTAACCCATACCGACACAGTCGCGAAACATGACGAAATTGCCCCCGGCGTGGTTTTTGTTTCCGACCAACCAGTCAAATTTTTGCCCATTCCGACGCAGTCGAGAAAAATGACGAAATTGCCCCCGGCGAGATTTTTTTTTCCGATCAACCAGTCAAATTTTAGCCCATTCCGACACCATTGCGAAAAATGTCGTAATTGCCCCCGGCGCGATTTTTGTTTCCGATCAACCTGTCAAATTTTAGCCCATTCCGACACAATCGCGAAAAATGACGAAATTGCCCCCGGGGCGATTTTTTTTCCGATCAACCAGTCAAATTTTAGCCCATTCCGACACCATTGCGAAAAATGTCGAAATTGCTCCTGGCACGATTTTTGTTTCCGATCAACCTGTCAAATTTTAGCCCATTCCGACACAGTCGCGAAAAATGACGAAATTGCCCCCGGTGCGATTTTTTGTTTCCGATCAACCTGTCAAGTTTTTGACCAATCCGACACAGTCGCGAAAAATGATGAAATTGCCCCTGGCGCGCTTTTTGTTTTCGATCAACCAGTCAAATTTTAGCCGATTCCGACACCGTCGCGAAAAATGACGAAATTGCCCCCGGCGCGATTTTTGTTTCCGATCAACCTATCAAATTTTAGCCCATTCCGACACCGTCGCGAAAAATGACGAAATTACCCTCGGCTCGATTTTTGTTTCTGATCAACCAGTCAAATTTTAGCCGATTCTGACACCGTTGAGAAAAATGATGAAATTGCCCCCGGCGCGATTTTTGTTTTAAATCAACTTGTCAAATTTTAGCCAATTCCGACACAGTTGCGAAAAATGGCGAAAGTCACCCGGTGCGGTTTTTGTTCCCGATCAACTTGTCAAATTTGAGCCCATTCCGACACAGTCGCGAAAAATGCCGAAATTGCCCCGGCTCGATTTTTGTTTCCGATCAACCAGTCAAATTTAACCCATTCCGACACAGTCGCGAAACATGACGAAATTGCCCCCGGCGCGATTTTTTGTTTCCGATCAACCTGTCGAATTTTAGCCCATTCCGACAGAGTCGCGAAAGATGACGAAATTGCCCCGGGAGCAATTTTTTTTCCGATCAACCAGTCAAATTTTTGCCCATTCCGACACCTTCGCGAAACATGTCGAATTTGCCACCGGCGCGATTTTTGTTTCCGATCAAGCTGTAAAATTTTAGCCAATTCCGACAAAGTTACGAAAAATTACAAAATTACCCCCGGAGCGATTTTTGTTCGCGATCAACGTGTCAAATTTGAGCCCATTCCGACACAATCGCAAAAAATGACGAAATTGCCCCGGCTCGATTTTTGGTTCCGATCAACCAGTCAAATTTTAGCTCATTCCGACACAGTCGAGAAAAATGAAAAAATTACCCCAGGCGAGATTTTTATTTCCGATCAGCCTGTCAAATTTCAGCCCAGTCCGACACAGTCGAGAAAAATGACGAAATTGCCCCCGGCACGATTTTTGTTTCCGATAGACCTGTCAAATTTTAGCCAATTCCGACACAGTTGCGAAAAATGACGAAATTGCCCCCGGCACGATTTTTGTTTCCGATAGACCTGTCAAATTTTAGCCAATTCCGACACAGTTGCGAAAAATGACGAAATTACCCCCGGCGCGGTTTTTGTTCCCGATCAACCGGAAAAATTTGAGCCCATTCCGTCACAGTCGCAAAAAATGACGCAATTGACCCCGGCGCGATTTTTGTTTCCGATCAACCAGTCAAATTTTAGCCCATTCCGACACAGTCGAGAAAAATGACAAAATTGCCCCCGGCGCGATTTTTAGTTCCGATTAACCTGCCAAATTTCAGCCCATTCCGACACAGTCGAGAAAAATGATGAAACTGCCCCCGGCGCGATTTTTGTTTCCGATCAACCAGTCAAATTTTAGCCCATTCCGACACAGCCGAGAAAAATGACAAAATTGCCCCCGGCGCGATTTTTATTTCCGATCAACCTGCCAAATTTCAGCCCATTCCGACACAGTCGAGAAAAATGACGAAACTGCCCCCGGCGCGATTTTATTTCCGATCAACCATTCAAATTTCAGCCGATTCCGACAACGTCGTGAAAAATGACGAAATCTCCCCCGGTGCGATTTTTGTTTCCAATCAACCTGTCAAATTTAAGCCAATTACGACACAGTTACGAAAAATGATGAAATTCTCCCCGGTGCGGTTCTTGTTCACGATCAACCTGTCAAATTTGAGCCAATTCCGACACAGTAGCAAAAAATGACGAAATTAACCCCGACCCGATTTTTGTTTCCAATCAACCAGTCAAATTTTAGCCCATTCCGACACAGTCGCGAAAAATAACGAAATTGCCCGTGGTGGGGTTTTTGTTTCCGATCAACCAGTCAAATTTTAGCCCATTCCGACACAGTCTAGAAAAATGACGAAATTGCCCCCGGCACGATTTTTATTTCCGATCAACCTGTCAAATTTCAGTCCATTCCAACACAGTCGAGAAAACTGACGAAATTGCCCCCGACGCGATTTTTTCTGATAAACCAGTCAAATTTTAGCCCATTCCCACACCGTCGCGAAAAATGTCGAAATTGCCCCGAGCGCGATTTTTGTTTTTCGATCAACCTGTCAAATTTTAGCCAATTCCGATACAGTTGCGAAAAATGACGAAATTAACCCCGGCGTGATTTTCGTTCCCGATCAACCTGTCAATTTTGAGCCCGTTCCGACGCAGTCGCGAAAAATGACGAAATTGCCCCCGGCGCGGTTTTTGTTTCCGATCAACCTATCATAATTTATCCGACACAGCCGCGAAAAATGATGAAATTGCCCCAGGCGCGATTTTTTGTTTCCGATCAACCTGTCAAATTTTATCCAATTCTGACACAGTCGCGAAAAATGACGAAATTGCCCCTGGCGCGGTTTTGGTTTCCGACCAACCAGTCAAATTTCAGCCCATTCCGACACAGTCGAGAAAAATGACGAAATTGCCCCCGGCGCGGTTTTTGTTTCCGATCAACCAGTCAAATTTTAGCCGATTCCGACACAGTCGCGAAAAATGACGAAATTACCCCCGGCTCTATTTTTGTTTCCGATCAACCTGTCAAATTATAGCCAATTTTGACACGGCTGCGAAAAATGACGAAATTATCCCCGGCGCGATTTCTATTCCCAATCAACCTGTCAAATTTTTGCCCATTCTGACACAGACGCAAAAAATGACGAAATTACCCTCGGTGCGATTTTTGTTTCCGATCATCTTGTCAAATTTTAGCCCATTCCGACACAGTCGCGAAAAATGACGAAATTGCCCGCGGCGCGATTTTTTGTTTTCGATCAACCAGTCAAATTTTAGCCCATTCCGACACAGTCGAGAAAAATGTCAAAATTGCCCGCGGAGCAATTTTTATTTCCGATCAACCTGCCAAATTTCAGCCCATTCCAGCACAGTCGAGAAAACTGACGAAATTGCTTCCGGCGCGATTTTTTTTTCCGATCAACCAGTCAAATTTTAGCCGATTCCGACACCGTCGCGAAAAATGTAGAAATTGCCCCGGCCCGATTTTTGTTTCCGATCGGCCTGTCAAATTTTAGCTCATTCCGACACAGTTACGAAAAATGACGAAATTGCCCCCGGGCGGTTTTTTGTTTCCGATCAACCTGTCAAGTTTTTGCCCATTCCGACCCAGTCGCGAAAAATGCCGAAATGCCCCTGGCGCAGTTTTTGTTTCCGATCAACCAGTCAAATTTTAGCCGATTCCGACACAGTAGCGAAAAATGACGAAATTGCCCCTGGCGCGATTTTTGTTTCCGATCAACCAGTGAAATTTTAGCCGATTCCGACACCGTCGCGAAAAATGACGAAATTGCCCCCGGCGCGGTTTTTGTTTCCGCTCAACCTATCAAATTTTAGCCCATTCCGACACCGTCGCGAAAAATGACGAAACTGCACCCGGTGCAGTTTTTGTTTCCAATCAACCAGCCAAATTTTAGCCGATTCCGACACCGTTGCGAAAAATGATGAAATTGCACCCGGCGCGATTTTTGTTTTCGATCAACTTGTTAAATTTTAGCCAATTCCGACACAGTTGCGAAAAATGGCGAAAGTCACCCGCCGCGGTTTTTGTTCCCACTCAACTTGTCAAATTTCGGTCCGCTCCGACACAGTCGCGAAAAATACCGAAATTGCCCTCGGCTCTATTTTTGTTTCCGATCAACCAGTCAAATTTTAGCCCATTCCGACACAGTAGAGAAAAATGGCAAAATTGCCCCCGGCGCGATTTTTATTTCCGATCAACCTGCCAAATTTCAACCCATTCTGACACAGTCGAGAAAAATGACGAAACTGCCCCGGCCGCGATTTTTCTTTCCGATCAACCAGTCAAATTTTAGCCGATTCCGACAACGTCGCGAAAAATGACGAAATTGCCCCGGCACGATTTTTGTTTCCGATCAACCTGTCAAATTTTAGCCAATTACGACACAGTTGTGGAAAACGACGAAATTACCCCCGGCGCGATTTTTGTTCCCGATCAACCTGTTAAATTTGAGCCCATTCCGAGACAGTAGCAAAAAATGACGAAATTAACCCCGGCGCGGTTTTTGTTTCCGATCAACCAGTCAAATTTTAGCCCATTCCGACACAGTCGCGAAAAACGACGAAATTGCCCCTGGAGGGGTTTTTGTTTCCGATCAACCAGTCAAATTTTAGCCCATTCCGACACAGTCACGAAAAATGACGAAATTACCCCCGGCGCGATTTTTGTTTCCGATCAACCTTTCAAATTTTAGCCAATTTCGACACGGCTACGAAAAATGACGAAATTATCCCCGGCGCGATTTCTATTCCCAATCAACCTGTCAAATTTTTGCCCATTCTGACACAGACGCAAAAAATGACGAAATTGCCCCCGGCGCGATTTTTGTTTCCGATCATCTTGTCAAATTTTAGCCCATTCCGACACAGTCGTGAAAAATGACGAAATTGCCCGCGGCACGATTTTTTGTTCCGATCAACTTGACAAATTTTAGCCCATTCCGACACAGTCGAGAAAAATTTCGAAATTGCCTGCGGAGCAATTTTTATTTCCGATCAACCTGCCAAATTTCAGCCCATTCCAGCACAGTCGAGAAAACTGACGAAATTGCCCCGGGCGCGATTTTTTTTCCGATCAACCAGTCAAATTTTAGCCCATTCCGACACCGTCGCGAAAAATGTAGAAATTGCCCCGGCCATATTTTTGTTTCCGATCGTCCTGTCAAAATTTAGCTCATTCCGACACAGTTGTGAAAAATGACGAAATTGCCCCCGGGCCGTTTTTTGTTTCCGATCAACCTGTCAAGTTTTTGCCCATTCCGACCAAGTCGCAAAAAATGACGAAATTGCCCCTGGCGCGGTTTTTGTTTCCGATCAACCAGTCAAATTTTAGCCGATTTCGACAACGTCGCGAAAAATGACGAAATTGCCACTGGCGCGATTTTTGTTTCCGATCAACCCGTCAAATTTTAGCCGATTTCGACACCGTCGCGAAAAATGACGAAATTGCCCCCGGCGCGGTTTTTGTTTCCGATCAACCTATCAAATTTTAGCCCATTCCGACACCGTCGCGTAAAATGAGGAAATTGCCCCCGGCGCGATTTTTATTTCCGATCAACCAGCCAAATTTTAGCCGATTCCGACACCGTCGCGAAAAATGATGAAATTGCCCCCGGCGCGGTTTTTGTTTTCGATCAACTTGTCAAATTTTAGCCAATTCCGACACAGTTGCGAAAAATGGCGAAAGTCACCCGGCGCGGTTTTTGTTCCCGATCAACTTGTCAAATTTCGGCCCGTTCCAACACAGTCGCGAAAAATACAGAAATTGCCCTCGGCTCGATTTTTGTTTCCGATCAACCAGTCAAATTTTAGCCCATTCCGACACAGTCGACAAAAATGACAAA